>NW_015506205.1:309051-334136 GCF_001515645.1 Sinocyclocheilus grahami | reverse complement strand
GAATTGGCAATATTTGAGAAAAGGGTTTAGTGGTTTCTAATTATTGGGGGGACTAGCCCCCCTCAATGTCTACGGTGGTTTTCGGGCAATATTTGAGAAAAGGGTTTAGTGGTTTCTAAATATTGGGGGGACTAGCCCCCCTCAATGTCTACAGTGGTTTTCGTCCTGATCAGACATGAAAATGTGTTGTGGCACTATCGTGCAGTAATATGACGTTAGCAAACTTGAGCGATTTTTTGCAAGCATTTCTTTGAGTAACATGACCATAAATATGAACTCCCGATTGAATGGAACATAAAACAAATGATTACTTTTCGTTAAAATCCTTATTAATGCCAAAAATGCTTACATTTGTGGGGGGGGTTTTATTCGCCCGGGCAGCCATGTTGCCACTGAAGTCGGTTTACAATGAGATAGTTCATACCCCTTCGTTTGAAGTGTGGTCCCGAAAAATCTTCGTTTGAAGGGCTATCTAGCCCTTCCCCTACCCCTACCCCTCCAACCAAAAGAAAATCGAGACACCCCTACCCCTTCACGTGAACGTGCGAAACGGAGGGGTAGGGGAAAGGGCTAAGAGGTAGAATTGGGATTGGGCCAAAGTCTCTACCCGCCCTCACTTGGCCCAGTCTCACCCCAGCATATAGACCTCTCATATCTTTAAAGTTCGTTATCCTAACTGTTGCTAAGTGTCATAATTTAATCATGCTCGGGGGCCACTGAAAATGTGCCCGCTGTGCACCGTTCCCCTGATGCCACCGGGGTGGCGTTTGCACTGATGGCTTGGGCCCCCCATCGCTGCTTGCAGCTGTATTTCAAGATTGTTCCCATCCAGGAAACACCCTATTCACATTGTTACCTTCTGCGAGGCGTTACATGGTTATTCAGGCTCGCACCTCCAGGCTTATGAACCGTTTTTATCCAAGTGCAATTAGAGAACGAAATGCATAAATTACACACAGGACTTTTTCAAACACTATGGAAATATGCAATATTTACATATGTGCAATACATACACATACAGTTTTCTTCTGTGGTGTATTGTTTAATGTATTTATAAATCTTTCTTGGAAATTTTTTTTTTTTTTAACCATGGAGTTGCAAATTGAATCTCATTGTCATTGCACAATTTGTACCAATCGATTCGTTTGAGAAAAACTGGCCGCCTCTTTTTTTTTTTTTTTTTTTTTTTTTTTTTTTTTTTTTTTTCCTTTTTTTTTTCTCCTTTTTTTTTTTTTTAAACAGTTCCATTAGGTGTCACTTGTACAACAGTCATGATTTGAGTTGTAACCCAAGCTTTTCATGTTCCCCCAGTTCGGACTCCAGAGACTCTAGAGATTCCAAAGAGTCTTCTGTTAAAGGAGACATCGAGACAGACGAGGCCACACTCATAAGAAGACAAAAACAGATAAATTATGGGAAAAACACTCTCGCATATGACGGATACATTAAAGAAGTTCCCAAGTGAGTGAGATCAAGATTATTGTTTTAAACTAAATTTATTATACTGCTATGACCTATTGTCTGTGATTAACTGTAAGATTATATAAGGCTGTAAAAGTATTTAACATTATTTTTAACCATTATTTGAGGCATATGAGACAGCCTGGTGTTCATCCAAAGACTCCAAACAAATTCAAGAAGTACAGCCGACGCTCCTGGGACCAGCAGATTAAACTGTGGCGGGTCAAACTTCACGCTTGGGATCCTCCTGCAGAAGAGGGAAGCGATGTGCAGCAGATGTAAGCTTTATGATGTCCAAATAAACTAAACCGCTATAATTTCCTAAAGGAATGATAATTTTTTTACGAATAGTTGAGCATAGTGGCAACACAATGATTAATTGTTGTTTTAAGTTTTTTTTTTTTTTTTAATGCATTTCATTGTTCGTTTAACTCCTGCTGTGATTGTAACAGAGAAGTGATTGACCTTGGTGAAATAATGGACTTTGAGTTGGATGTGGAATGTTCAGTGGATACTGAATCCAAGTGTCCAACATCCAGTGGAGTATCGCTGTCTTTGGCAGAGGTAATTTTCACAATTTACTACCCCCTTCCAAGCAAGATCAGTCTCACATGGATTTCACAATATTTGTATGGGGCATCTTAATAAATTAGAATGTTGTGGAAAAGTTGCCAAAATCACAATTAAAAGAACCAAAGACTTAAACTACTTCAGTATGTGTGCATTGAATTTATTTAATACACAAGTTTCACAATTTGAGTTGAATTACTGAAATTAACTTTTCCACGACATTCTAATTTGAGATGCACCTGTATGTTTATTTTTTAATGACTGATTTTTATGGTGACTTTTGTCAATCACATTTACCATATTATGTATTAGGCTCAAGCGGCAACCTCCCGCTCTCTCTCATGAAGCCAACAAGGAAGTGACTTAAACTGTAATTAATCAACTGGCCGCTAGAGGCTGGCTGCAAAAGGGAGTCAATCCCATAGACTCTCCATGTTAACATGTCCAACTTTACAGCAGAAAAAAACATGTTTACAGCTTGGTTAAAAAATGATTTTGGTCTATGTAGCTAATTTTGCCCTTCATGACAACTGTGAGGGGGGTGAATTGTTTTTTATAACTCATCTGTTTAAGTTATATTAAGCCTTAAAGTTCTGCATAATTAAGGACGTGGCCACTTGAGTGACAGGTGGATTGCTGCTGCTGTCACCACCGTCGAGCTAGGCGGGCATGGCTTCAGCAACCTGCTCCCGCCTCTTTGCCCATTTTCGATTATCCGGGAGTGCCGTGATGCCAAGGTGGCCCACTTTTGAGGTTCAAAAACGCTCTTCGGAAATCTACGGGTGACGTCACGGACACTACGTCCATGTTTTTATACAGTATGATTAGGCTACATTCATTTTGTGTGCACAGTTCTTGACAACTTTTAAATAAGATATATTTATTTTTATTTATTTTTAAGAACAAAGAAGGAAATTATAAGCACTAGAACAAAGTTCATTTTTCAGGTATATTTAGTTTTTAGGTCAAAATACTACAGAAATTTAAAAAAATACTGCCTCTTCACTGTATAAATTAAATATACACTGATTCATAGTAAAGCTACAAATGTTATTTTGATTCATTATTTTGTTTCAAATTTCATTGAGTAATTTTGTCTTTTGTTTGATTAACATTATTGATACAGCAGTAGGCTTGTTATGCTGCCATCCAGTTCCAATTATTGTGCTTATATTTTATTTTAACCTCCACCATGTCCTGTGCTTTTTCTCATTCATGCATGTTTCTTTGTCACACTAATTTACTCAGTAACTTAAGTACTGCGCTTTTTGCCATTTTATTTGGAAATATACTCATGAAAACTGGAGGGACTGATATTTGGTTTATTTAAGAGGTTGTTGTCCATCAACCTTGATGTTATTGAGTCACAGTGTGCCTTTTGCTAGGGCTGCTCAAAGTCTCTGTAACAAACTTTCACAATTTGAGTTTACAAAACTTAATTAAATCAAATTGCTGATGTTAAATATTACAGCATTGATTTCCAAACATTCACAGAATCACACTGCACTCCCAGGTGAGAGGTGGTCTAATGGGCTAGCGGATTAAAAATATGCAATCAGACCGTTTAAAGTCTGGGTAAAACAGGTGAAATAAGTTAGTCTTACGTGGGATGAAGACTTGCATACAAACAAGATAATGTCGAAGCATCACTGGAAAAAATCATTATTTTTGGTTGGTCTTGTACAGTACATCTATAGTGTGATCGTTGACTAGGGATGGGCATTAATACTCTGACAAATATTCCAACTAAAATGGTAATGAAATGTCATTTCAAAGTTTTTTTCCCCCACAACTTTGTCATCTTGTGTTGCAGGACTCATTTACAGGAACCCCTAAAAAGGTGATGAAAATTGAGGATACTGAAATGTCATGAGCAACTACGCTAATATCCGAGGATCTATGAGAGAACTCCTGAGCAGCTGAATTGTTTAAATACACTGTTTTCCTTACTGTTTTGAGTGTTATTGTAAAAATGCTTTCAACAGGTTCTGGTGTTTTTGTGATAGCACAGGTTTTGACAGCTTCTTAAAGAAGTTTTTTAAAAGAGGTTTTGGCAGTATAACTGAATTCAACATTGAGTTCTTTCCACTTTTTCCTTTTTTGTTTGTTGCAAAAGAAAATCTAAATGTTGTAATTGTTTAATTTTCTATTTTGGTAATCCATTTAGTGCTCAGTGGACATTCTCTTGTATTTGGAAATTTGTTGTTTTTGGTTTTAAGTGTTCTTTTCCAAAAAAAATTTTTGACTTGTTAATTTTTGTTTTATTAAGAATCTTTTGAAAATAAATATTAAACTGGAATTCTCAAATAGTTGTCTATTTAATATAGAATGCATATAATCACTGAAGAAGCCAAACTTTGAAGACCTTGGAATGAAACCAAATTAAAAGCCCACTTTTTACAATAACCTTTTGGATTCCAGTCAAATGGAGCCCTTAAATACAACAAATGCGTAAAACCTAATGTACACTACTGATTAGAGTTTGGAATCATAAGGAAATACTTATTTGGAAATTAAATTGGTACTTTTACCTTTTAATTTTACATTGAAACTCCGGTTTGTCTTCAGTGATGCAAATTACTTAATATTATTTTGTGTCCGGTTTTACAAGGTTGAAACGATGGGTTTTTTCAATTAAAATTATCACAATTTCACCATCCAGTTAGGCACATCAACCATAACTCCTTCAAAAACAGCCAGAAACCTTGAAGTTATGATTGATGATCAGCTGACTTTCTCAGACTACATTGCTAAAACTGCCCGGTCCTGCAGATTTGCTTTATTCAACATCAAGAAGATCAGGCCCTTTCTTTCGGAACAAGTTTCACAACTCCTTGTTCAAGCTCTTGTTCGGTCCAGGCTGAACTATTGCAATACTCTCTTGGCAGGTCTTCCAGCCAGTTCTATCAAACCTCTACAATTTAATTCAGAACGCAGCAGCAAGATACATTTTTAATGAGCCAAAAAGAACATGTCACACCATTTGCACTGGCTACCAATAGCTGCTCTCATAAAATTCAAGGCATTGATGTTTGCCTACAAAACCCCCACTGGCTCTGCACCCCTTTACCTAAAATCATTACTTCAGACTTATGTGCTCTCTAGAAGCTTGCGTTCTGCAAGTGAACATCGCTTTATTGTGCCATCCCAAAAAAAGCACAAAATCACTTTTACGGACTTTTAAATTAACTGTTCCCTCCTGGTGGAATGACCTGCCCAACTCAATCCCAGCAGCTGAGTTCTTAACCATCTTTAAGAATCAGCTAAAAACACATCTCTTCCATCTTTATTTGACCCTCTAACTCTAGCACTCTCTATTCTAATTCTATTCTTTAAAAAAAAACACTTGTCCCCTTTAGACTTGCACTCTATTCATTTGCTGCTTGTTTTATTTAAAAAAAAGTTTTTTTAAAATAACACTTGCTTTGTAATCTTTTTGTATTTATCTGTTTTCTTTTACTTTATTACACAATTAACAAAAGCAAAAAAGACCTCTAACACTAGCTTGCATTTCAGAAATGAGTACAACCCACCAAACATGTAATAGTTTAATACTTCATATATCCTCCATAACTTTAAGTATACAACGCTGAACCGCCTTGACATTGAATGTACAAGTTCATAACAAATTGTTACATCTATCCTGTTGAAGTCCTGGAGGAAAACTTCCTTAAATGCTTTGTCTTGTCTTGCACGCCAATCTAAAATGCGATTAAACACTGTATAAAGATGCACGCGATGTACTCGTGATGAAATAAAAACAAAGTCATTGCACGTCATAATCCCATGGGAGGCAAAAAAATATGTACATAAATTAAACAATATTATGGAGTAATAATCTTACAAATCAGCAACAGCCTAGCAAATAAAATTAAATATCACACCACCAAAAGGGCTTCTTCCTGCTCTTCTTATAAGGCACTAGAAGTTATAGACATTTTAAAAATGTATAATTTTGTTTCTCTATTTAACAACATTAACTTACAATCAGGGCCGGATTTACCTCTTATCGTGACATAGGCAAAACAATTTTGCCCCCCCCCCCTTCCTCATTAATAGGCCTATATAATATTACCACCCCAGCAAACAAAAATATTTCGTAATCAATGGAAACCGTTACAGTGTTTTCTATCGCAATAAGTGCTTGCATTCAGTCAATAAAAATCTAGTGTCTTCATTTGTTTGAGAATGGAGAAAGACCGTGCCCTTTAATATGCTCCAGCGTCGTGGCCACATAACCACTTCAGGAGTGCATTATTTCTCTAATAATTTTAACAGCCTGGTGTCACAACCACACCTCGAGATATTGTTCAGATGATTTATTTCAAGATAAACCTTCCGTTGCAAATTCCAAAGCGTAATTTTAGAGCTAATAACAGAGGCTTGGGCCATTGATATGTAGGCTAATGCAGTTATTAGAGAGAGAGAGAGCGGGGGAGAGATTAAGTGCATGTGAATACCTCTATTCACCTCTGCGTCTGTGTGTCTCTCAGTAGTGTTCAGCAGCAGCATCTACTAACAGCGAATCTTAAAGTTGATCTGCTTCAAGAACCTCCCTACTGAGAAATGCCATGTAGCTTTTCAGCTGCAAAAACTATTTTACTGATAAATTTGCGGGGCAGCGCTGATGACAAGTCTCCGCGTGTGTGTGCGAGTGCGTGTCTGTACTGTGTGTGCATCTGTGAGGGAAAAGAAAGCATGATTTCCGTACGTAATAAGGTGGAAGACATGGATTGTAATTTTTTTATCCTATTGTTTGTTATATTTATTTGCTCAATGTCTTCTGGTGTTTTGGTTCTTTTACTGTTGTAGATAGCCCATGGTATAACAAAAAATATATATCTCTTCATTGTGTTTGGGGCCCCCCCTGGACGAGCAAGCATAGGCACGTGCCTAGAATGCCTATGCATTAGGCCTATTTCACAACATGGCGACCGAGACTGGAAGTAGGGAAGCGGTACTTCCGGTCACGCCACCGCTATGATCACCATTCATAATCATAATGGACTGCGAACAGCTTGTTTTCTCCCAGTCCTTAAATTATCTGCCAAAAGTCAGAATGGCAGATGTTGTCTGTTTTGTTGACAATTTTCAGGAAGATATGAAAAGATCCAAATTGGACAAAGGCTACAAATTCTTTGAGCAATTATTTTTGGATTATCAAGGTATGTATAATGAGCCAGTTGCCATGACACTGCGTTTTTGAATTGATCACTTTTATGGTTTTATGGATGATTTTCAAAGCGGTTTAATAACTAATTTCTTGTTAACTGTGTGTGTGTGTGTGTGTGTTGGACACTTCAGTCTCAAATATTATTGCTGGGAAAGTGGTAAATAGGACCAGATGTTATAGGTCGTTAAGAAAGTGTGAGGAACCACATCAGCTTGAGATAAATACATACAGGACTTAATGTTGAATAGTACCTTTTTTGATAAAATGGTTTTCAGCGTAGCCTATTAGTTATCTCACAGTCCATAGAAATAGCAACTGAATAATTTAGTAAGGAAGCACTTTCAGCAGTTAGGATTAAAACAAAAGGGAATGGGATTCAAAATGCTTTTCTGTGCTTAATGACATTATTTATTTAAGTAGTAATAGTCATTTTAACCTCTGTGCAGTGTTCAGGGTATTTCAGGACCTCAAATGACATTTGCTTGAATAAATTTTAAAAAAGTGTTCCCTTCATCTAATTGACATGACACTTTATTACTTTTTTCACTAACTACATCTACACACACACACACACACACACAAACAGAAATTGGAATGTCTGATTGTACATTAGTGTAATAAAGTCACTCAGGATGTTCATCTAGTCAGTGTTGAAATTCCACATTATTTAAATTTTAAAGGTGTTTTCCAGTAGATGGCAAAAATCTTTCACTTTTTTTTTTCAAAAACTGAGGCAAAACAGTTTAAACAAAAAATACCATACCAACGGTATAGTAAAAACATTAAAGTGAGTGATATTAAAATTCATGATTGTTATAAAATCATATTTTACTAAACAGCCACAGTGTACACTAAATGAAGATGGTTAAATAAATATGTGAAATATACACACACACACACACACAAATTTTGCCCCCCCCCCTTCCTCATTAATAGGCCTATATAATATTACCACCCCAGCAAACAAAAATATTTCGTAATCAATGGAAACCGTTACAGTGTTTTCTATCGCAATAAGTGCTTGCATTCAGTCAATAAAAATCTAGTGTCTTCATTTGTTTGAGAATGGAGAAAGACCGTGCCCTTTAATATGCTCCAGCGTCGTGGCCACATAACCACTTCAGGAGTGCATTATTTCTCTAATAATTTTAACAGCCTGGTGTCACAACCACACCTCGAGATATTGTTCAGATGATTTATTTCAAGATAAACCTTCCGTTGCAAATTCCAAAGCGTAATTTTAGAGCTAATAACAGAGGCTTGGGCCATTGATATGCAGGCTAATGCAGTTATTAGAGAGAGAGAGAGCGGGGGAGAGATTAAGTGCATGTGAATACCTCTATTCACCTCTGCGTCTGTGTGTCTCTCAGTAGTGTTCAGCAGCAGCATCTACTAACAGCGAATCTTAAAGTTGATCTGCTTCAAGAAACTCCCTACTGAGAAATGTCATGTAGCTTTTCAGCTGCAAAAACTATTTTACTGATAAATTTGCGGGGCAGCGCTGATGACAAGTCTCCGCGTGTGTGTGCGAGTGCGTGTCTGTACTGTGTGTGCATCTGTGAGGGAAAAGAAAGCATGATTTCCGTACGTAATAAGGTGGAAGACATGGATTGTAATTTTTTTATCCTATTGTTTGTTATATTTATTTGCTCAATGTCTTCTGGTGTTTTGGTTCTTTTACTGTTGTAGATAGCCCATGGTATAACAAAAAATATATATCTCTTCATTGTGTTTGGGGCCCCCCCTGGACGAGCAAGCATAGGCACGTGCCTAGAATGCCTATGCATTAGGCCTATTTCACAACATGGCGACCGAGACTGGAAGTAGGGAAGCGGTACTTCCGGTCACGCCACCGCTATGATCACCATTCATAATCATAATGGACTGCGAACAGCTTGTTTTCTCCCAGTCCTTAAATTATCTGCCAAAAGTCAGAATGGCAGATGTTGTCTGTTTTGTTGACAATTTTCAGGAAGATATGAAAAGATCCAAATTGGACAAAGGCTACAAATTCTTTGAGCAATTATTTTTGGATTATCAAGGTATGTATAATGAGCCAGTTGCCATGACACTGCGTTTTTGAATTGATCACTTTTATGGTTTTATGGATGATTTTCAAAGCGGTTTAATAACTAATTTCTTGTTAACTGTGTGTGTGTGTGTGTTGGACACTTCAGTCTCAAATATTATTGCTGGGAAAGTGGTAAATAGGACCAGATGTTATAGGTCGTTAAGAAAGTGTGAGGAACCACATCAGCTTGAGATAAATACATACAGGACTTAATGTTGAATAGTACCTTTTTTGATAAAATGGTTTTCAGCGTAGCCTATTAGTTATCTCACAGTCCATAGAAATAGCAACTGAATAATTTAGTAAGGAAGCACTTTCAGCAGTTAGGATTAAAACAAAAGGGAATGGGATTCAAAATGCTTTTCTGTGCTTAATGACATTATTTATTTAAGTAGTAATAGTCATTTTAACCTCTGTGCAGTGTTCAGGGTATTTCAGGACCTCAAATGACATTTGCTTGAATAAATTTTAAAAAAGTGTTCCCTTCATCTAATTGACATGACACTTTATTACTTTTTTCACTAACTACATCTACACACACACACACACACACACAAACAGAAATTGGAATGTCTGATTGTACATTAGTGTAATAAAGTCACTCAGGATGTTCATCTAGTCAGTGTTGAAATTCCACATTATTTAAATTTTAAAGGTGTTTTCCAGTAGATGGCAAAAATCTTTCACTTTTTTTTTTCAAAAACTGAGGCAAAACAGTTTAAACAAAAAATACCATACCAACGGTATAGTAAAAACATTAAAGTGAGTGATATTAAAATTCATGATTGTTATAAAATCATATTTTACTAAACAGCCACAGTGTACACTAAATGAAGATGGTTAAATAAATATGTGAAATATACACACACACACACACACACACACATTTATATATATATGTCTTTCTATCACTTTCTTCAGATCACACTAGAAGCCAACACCCCACCTCAAGTGGGAGCATGTACATAAAAAGAAGTATACATAAACATATAAATACATATACATATACATAAAAGAAGTTTGTGCAACCATCTGGTTGCATTATTTTACCAGACAGCACATTTTAGTACAATTGGAACCAAAAATGTTCAAGCTGCCCTTCCATGCACAAGCAAACAGCAGGCCTGGCATAGGCCCCGAACCCAGGTAAAAATAAATAAATAAATAAAGACACAAACCTCATTCTATTGCTTTACTGGCTTAGCTTGGTGTGATCTGGTGACAAATACAAGGAGTGACTTTAATGTAGAGAGGGTATGGAGAGATGATGAGCTGATCAAAGAGATCAAGGCTAAAGTTGATAAATTCTACTCCAGATATTAGCTGATCTGGTGCATTGAATATAAATTAACCTCATTGAGGAACTCAATTCGAGAGTTAATTAAGTGATTGATGGTTGTTCAGGTCTAGGCAATTGCACATATTGCTGTAAACTTGGGATTTCACATTTTCATTCTCTTAAACTCATTCTTTCCTCACTTTCTCTCTTCCTGCAACTTGTATGAATGTGTGAGTGCGTGTGTTTATGTGTTAGATTAGTTTATATTGTCTTAGATTTATCCAATAAAGTCTTATTCATATTGAAAAGAGAAGTATCTTGTGTTTTGTGCTTACAAGTTAATGTCTTAAACTGCTGATCTTGTTACTGTGCTAATTAATAGTGTTTTCACTATATTTTGGATTTTAATATCTATTGCAGAGTTGATGTTATACAGTTCGTTCAATGAATCGATGGCCGACTCAGTGATCAGCCGTAAAACAGTGATTCTGTCCAAATTCCCTATTAAAGCATAAATTATTCCCTTTGAGCTAAATTGACCTGTTTCCCTTATATACAGGTGCATCTCAATAAATTAGAATGTCGTGGAAAAGTTCATTTATTTCAGTAATTCAACTCAAATTGTGAAACTCGTGTATTAAATTCTATGCACGCAGACTGAAGTAGTTTAAGTCTTTGGTTCTTTTAATTGGGATGATTTTGGCTCACATTTCACAAAAACCCACCACAACTTATCTCAACAAATTAGAATACTTCATAAGACCAATAAAAAAAAACATTTTTAGTGAATTGTTGGCCTTCTGGAAAGTATGTTCATTTACTGTACATGTACTCAATACTTGGTTGGGCCTCCTTTTGCATGAATTACTGCATCAGTGCGGCGTGGCATGGAGACAATCAGCCTGTGGCACTGCTGAGGTGGTATGGAAGCCCAGGTTGCTTTGATAGCGGCCTTCAGGTCATCTGCATTGTTGGGTCTGGTGTCTCTCATCTTCCTCTTGACAATACCCCATAGATTCTCTATGGGGTTCAGGTCAGGCGAGTTTGCAGGCCAATCAAGCACAGTAACACCATGGTCATTGAACCAGCTTTTGGTGCTTTTGGCAGTGTGGGCAGGTGCCAAGTCCTGCTGGAAAATCAAATTAGCATCTCCATAAAGCTTGTCAGCAGAAGGAAGCATGAAGTGCTCTAAAAAATTTTTGGTAGATGGCTGCGTTGACTGTGGACTTCAGAAAACACCAAAGACTTAAACTACTTCAGTCTGTGTGCACTGAATTGATTTAATACACGAGTTTCACAATTTGAGTTGAATTACTGAAATAAATGAACTTTTCCACGACATTCTAATTTATTGAGATACACCTGTATATTGGTGGAGAATGCGGGCAGTTTAATCTAAATTGTGAGCATAAACTAAGTTATTTAATCTTTTCTATTGCTGCGGATGAAAGATGAGAAGCTTGAGTCGAGACAGTGTGTGACGTAAGCAGCGTGCGGCCGCTTGAATGAATGAATGCAGAGAAGGCTGTAACTCGAGTCCGCCTCTCCATTGTTAAACTGCAGTAAGTGAACTTAAAGGAGACATATTACGCCCCTTTTTACAATATGTTATATAAGTCTCTGGTGTCCCCAGAATGTGTCTGTGATGTTTTAGCTAAAAAATACTGCACAGATCATTTATTATATCATTTTGAAAATGCCTATTTTGAGTGGAAGCAGAAACACACAGTTTTTTTGTGTCTGTCTCTTTAAATGCAAATGAGCTACTGCTCCCCGCCCCCTTTTCCAGAATAGAGCTGCGCCATTTCTAATTATCATGTTTATCGCGCTGAAATCATGCGTTTTAAACCATATGAGTTTAAACTTATGATATATGGCTTTCTGAGAGCACACATCCGAAACACAAGGACAGAAAGCGGCTGTCACCGCATGTGAGTACTAAACTAAGTTTTCATTCACACACAAGTTTACGTTAAAAACACACACGAGTTACAAAAACAGTCGGTTATGACTGTGAAGGTAAACTGCTTGGAAATAAATTGCATGTTTATTTTAGATCTGTGTGGCAGCAGCAATATACAGTAAATAAATCAACAAATCCACTGCTCTGTTGTCTCCTCTGAGGCTGGGACTCTAAACAGTGTTCTGTGCTCGTCTGTGCAGCCAAAGACAGAACAGTTAGCATGTTTTGCTCAAACTTTCGCCATGGCATTAGAACCGGTACACCGTTGTCACTTGCGAAATCAAATGAAGGTGCCATGGGTGTAAACTTACAGATTAAGGGGCGGTAATATTATAATGAGATCCCTTTGCCACGTCACCAAGGGAGTAAAATCAGACGTGCTCGTTTTCTCAGACGCTTGCAGAAAAAGGCTTACCAAAACAAAGTTACTGGGTTAATCTTTTTCACGTTTCCTTGGTTGGTAGATGCGCCAGGAACCTGATTATAGCACTTAAAACCTGGAAATGTCAGATTTTCATGATATGTCACCTTTAAAGTTAACATCTGAGATTGTACAATAAGGTCGAAATTGAGCTTGTTCCTCAATTTTCTGTAATGCCTTGTTTTTAGCTTAATTGATGTCATTGCGTGTTCCAGTGTCATTCAATAGCTGTACACTCCCAACCAGGGAATCTCAGTCATCGTTAACTGAACGGAGCTAAACTGCAGTAGTTAAAAGGAAAATAAATTGGTGGATAAAGAATTGAGCATGTTCCTCAATCTATTTATCAAAGCCTTATTATTCATAGCTTGATTGCCAGTGCGTGTTCCATTGCCAAATCAAATGCTATTCGACTCCCTGGGTTAAACATTCGGGAATAATGCTTGCCTGTTTGTGTTAGTTCACTAAGTGAATTTAACCTTGCTTAACTGCGTGTGTTCAAGAGTGATTTGAAGGGGAGTGTTTTAAAAGCTCGATCAAGTAAATTTTAACTTTGTACCAACAGCGAAAAAAACCCCCGTTGTGTTTGTGTGTCCAGAGAAACTGGCACAGAGATTTCAGATCCATCTTTGTCCTGATCTGTCATTGTCATTTAGGGCTGCACGATAAATCGAAATGGAATCGAGATGGAATAATGCTTGCCTGTTTGTGTTAGTTCACTAAGTGAATTTAACCTTGCTTAACTGCGTGTGTCCAAGAGTGATTTGAAGGGGAGTGTTTTAAAAGCTTGATCAAGTAAATTTTAACTTTGTACCAACAGCGAAAAAAACCCCCGTTGTGTTTGTGTGTCCAGAGAAACTGGCACAGAGATTTCAGATCCATCTTTGTCCGATCTGTCATTGTCATTTAGGGCTGCACGATAAATCGAAATGGAATCGAGATCGCGATTCGACAGAAGCTGCAATTGTCATGTGTATCTTTCAGTGAAGCACGGTTCTGTGTTCAGCAGTAAATCTCCATCCAAAGGCCAGAGGGTGCTCTCGCACTGACACTCCAAATACGCCTTGCAGAAGAAACCCAGAAAATGCCTATCGCTGCAGCTGAATAAACAGAAGATTCAACTGTTTTCATTGATTCAACGTGACTAATAAACGTGACTAATAAACACACGACTATGGTTTATCCGAGTTCTTATTATTATAATTTTCATTAAAATAAAGTATATTTATAATGCAATGCCTTTATCACTGCTTAAATACTATGAAATATATTGCGTGCCTTATTCTGTGTATAAAGCCACATCATCTCACAGAAGGATTTATTTCAAACACTCGACTGACGTTATGAAGGGAATTTGGAGTAAAAATTTTATTAAATGTGGTATTTTCACATGCTTTCAGATGGAGCAGCATTTACTTCACAGAGCCGTAGTTCACTGAGAAGCTATGCAAACAGCTGTCATTATCGCGAAAGATTTCTTCGATTTCATAATCGCGCAATAAATTGCCTGCGATTTTTTTGCGTAACTTATCAGTGAACTATGGCTGTGTAGTAAATTCTGCTCCATCTGAAAGCATGTGATGATGATTTCCTGCTGATTACAGAACCGGCATTACTATCAGAATGCACATGACAATCGCATTAGATTAATCATGCAGCCCTACTGTCATTAATATCTTTTAATGCCAGGGGCCTCAGGGATAGTGTCAAACGTAAAGCTCTTTTTTTGTTTGCTAAAAAAAAACAAATCAGATATCTGTTTTCTTCAGGAATGTCATTCAACTATTGATGATTACAAATGGTGGAAATCTCAGTGGGGTAATGATATTTGGAGCTCACATGGCACCGAACACAAAAATTTTGAGAAACAAATTTGGTGGGAATGTATTAGGGTCAGAATCAGATAGCTTGGGTCATTTTCATTTATTAGTGATTTCACTTAACCAACAATCTGTGATTATTGGAAATATATATGGGTACAATAATTCTTTGGATAATGAATTTGTTTTGGCAAATTAGATGGGAAGCTTACATATTGGGTTTAATAAATTTCCTAATGCATTTTTCATTCTAGGAGGAGATTTTAATGTGTCAATTAATAATTATTTGGACAGATATCCTCCAAAAAGAACAGCTTGTTCTAGTCATGCACTATTAGACCTAATAGATAAGTTTGAATTGGTGGACATTTGGAGAGAGAGATTCCCTAACAATTTAGAGTTTACTTGGGCCAATAAAAGTGGATCAATTCAAGACAATCTCGTATTGATTATTGGCTCATATCAAAATGTCAAATTTTGATCTGAATGTCGGCATTCAATGTACCCCATTGACCGACCACAAAACTATCTTTATTAATACCCCTTTAATGGCAGATTATGTAAAAGGCCAATGCAGAGCTTCATTGTGGAAACTTAACAGTTCACTGTTAGAATTACCAGATGTAAAGGATCAAATTAAAGAATTAATTGCTAGATATTGGAAAACAGCCACAATTCAAAATTATTTTAGTACCAATTGGAAGCTTCTTGAGTTTGAGATAGGTGTTTATTTAAGAAAAGTTGGAACACTTTTAGCCAAAAAACGAAGGGTTCTTGAAGACAGCCTAATCATGATATTTCAGTCTAATCATTTTGATGGCATGTCTCTGCAGGTAAAATCTGAAATTGCAGATTTTCTAATGAAATTGAATGAATTATACTCATTAAAGGCTAGGGGTGCTTATATAAGATCCAGGAAAAAATGGCTTGAAGAGGGAGAACTCAATTGCGCATATTTTTTTAAGCTTGAAAAGCGTAGTTTTACCCTCTCAACAACTGAACAACTATGTGTTGATGGCAAAATTGTTAAAGATCCAAAGGAAACGGCAAACTATAGTGCCAGTTTTTATAAAAATCTTTATAGTTCAAGTTATTCAGAACAGATAGTGTCCTCATTTCTAGACTCAGTTAATTATGTTAAGGTTATATCTGAAAGTGATAGAATGTTTTGTGATAGCATTGTTAATCATGAGGAAGTACAAAGAGCAATTAAGAGTTTGAAAAACAATAAATCCCCAGGTACAGCTGACCGTTACAAATTATTTGCTGATGAACTTACTCCCTTTTTAACTCAGGTTTTTGAGAAAGTATTGAAAAAGAGGCTTTACCTCCTACATTGATGAAAGGTATCATAACGTTAATTCCTAAACCTAAGAAAGATCTTACCAACTTAGACAACTGGTGACCCATCACACTCCTTAACAATGACTATAAAATTTTCGCCATAATATTTGCTAAAAGACTTAAAGATTGTTTGGATACTGTTATAGATGAGACTGGATTTATGAGGGACCGACTTATAATGAATAATATTAGATTAGTTTTAGACTTATTGGTGTTAGGGTTATGTTTAGTTTTGTTCTGTTTTCATTGTGTTTTCTGTTGATCTGTTCCCCTGTGACCTAGTTTTACTTTGGCCCCTAATTGTCATTTCATTCACCTGTGTTTCATTAACTCATTAGTTATTTCGTTTGCTCTCAGTTTTCCCTTAGTCAGAGTCCGTTCTCGTTTATGTAATGTTGGTGTACTTGCCTGTCTCCTGTTTTTTTTTTATTTTTATAAATACGTTTTGTTTATTTCCTTCATCCGCGTGTGTGTGCCCCTCACCAACCCGTAACAGAAGAACGGACCCAACGATGACTGCAGCAGAGGACGCGCTGTGGGGTTTGCTGCAAGCGGTTTGACATTTCCCAACAGCACAGCAGTAATGACTTTATGAACTACTTTACTTCCAAGATCGATACTATTAGAGATAAAATTGTAACCATGCAGTCGTCAGCTACAGTATCGCATCAGATAGTGTGCTATAGATCGCCTGAGGAACATTTCCACTCATTCTCTACTATAGGAGAGGAAGATTTGTATAAACTTGTTAAATCATCTAAACCAACAACATGTTTGTTAGACCCTATTCCATCTAAGCTCCTAAAAATGCTTCCAGAAGTCATAGATCCTCTTCTGGCTATAATTAATTCATCATTGTCATTAGGATATGTCCCAAAAACCTTCAAACTGGCTGTTAAGCCTCTCATCAAAAAAACACAACTTGACCACAAAGAACTAGTTAATTACAGACCGATCTCGAATCTCCCTTTTCTGTCCAAGATACTAGAAAAGATAGTATCCTCACAATTATATTCCTTCTTAGAGAAAAATGGTATCTGTGAGGATTTCCAATCAGGATTTAGACCGTATCATAGTACTGAGACTGCTCTAATTAGAGTTACAAATGACCTGCTCTTATCATCTGATCGTGGTTGTATCTCTTTATTAGTGCTATTGGATCTTAGCGCTGCATTTGACACTATTGACCACAACAGTCTTTTGAATAGACTAAACTTTGTTGGCATTAATGGCAGTGCATTAGCATGGTTCCAATCGTACTTGTATGACCGCCATCAATTCGTAGCAGTGAATGAAGAGGTATCATATCGATCACAAGTGCAGTATGGAGTACATCAAGGCTCAGTACTAGGGCCGTTACTCTTCACGCTTTACATGTTACCCTTGGGAGATATCATCAGGAAACCGAGTTAGCTTTCACTGTTATGCTGATGATACTCAGCTCTATATTTCTTTTCGGCCCGCCGAAACATACCAATTTGAAAAACTAGCGGAATGCATAGTCGATATTAATAACTGGATGACGAGTAATTTCTTACTGCTAAATTCTGAAAAAACAGGTGTTAATTATAGGACCTAAACTCTCCATGTAGTAATCTAGAACACTGTCTAAGACTTGATGGCTGCTCTGTCAATTCCTCGTCATCAGTTAGGAACCTAGGTGTGCTATATGATAGCAGTCTTTCCTTGGAAAGCCACGTTTCTAGCATTTGTAAATCTGCATTTTTCCATCTCAAAAATATATCTAAATTATGACCTATACTCTCAATGTCAAATGCAGAAATGTTAATCTATTGCGTTCATGACCTCAAGGTTAGATTATTGTAATGCTTTATTTGGTGGTTGTTCTGAACGCTTAAGGAAATAAATTCAATCCTTTCAGTTTATTATGAAATTAACTTCATGAAACCAATACTCAGGAACTCACACAAAACAGACACCATGCAATAAAACAATAAAACTTATCTGGAGAAGAAATCTTCAAAGAGAGCAAACAACGCCTCTCTCCTCGCCCATTTACGACCCCCTTCTCCCCCTGGCCTCTCTGCCTCTCCCTCTTTCCCCCCAAAAGGTTTCACCCAAAGTTCATTAAGAATACGCATATCCCACATATCATGTATCTTGTGAACCTGTTGTTTTTCCCCTTCATGTTTAGTGTCATTTTAAAGGTCTTTGTGCGATTGGAAGTATGACCAAATTAGCCCGGTTCTGTCAACACTGCACGGCTACCTATTAAACATCGTATAGATTTTAAAATCTTGCTTACTTGTAAAGCCCTGAATGGTTTAGAAACTCAGTATTTGAATGAGCTCCTGTTACATTTATAATCCTCCACGTCTGCTGCGTTCTCAACTCTGGCAATTTGATAATACCTAGAATATCAAAATCAACAAAAGATCCTTTTCCTATTTAGCGCCCAAACTCTGGAATAACCTACCTTACATTGTTCGGGAGGCAGACACACTCTGTCAGTTTAAATCTAGATTAAAGACCCATCTCTTTAACCTGGCTTACACAACACTAACACATTTCTAATATTCAAATCCGTTAAAGGATTTTTAGGCTGCCTTAATTAGGTCAACCGGAACCGCGAACACTTTCCATACCCGATATACTTGCTACATCGCTAGAAGAATGGCATCGACGCAAATATTAGTTTGTTTCTCTCTTATTCCAAGGTCACCGTAGCCACCAGATCCAGTCTGTATCCAGATCAGATGGTCACTGCAGTCACCTGGATCCAGTACTTATCCAGACCAGATGATGGATCAGCACCTAGAGAGGACCTCTACAGCCCTGAAAGTGAGCAGAGACCAGGACAACTAGATGAGCCCCAGATACAGATCCCCCAGTAAAGACCTTGTCTCAGATGGCCACCTGGACAAGACCACAATGAGAATTGAACTGCTGGTTTCGTCTGGCCAGAGGAGAACTGGCCCCCCAACTGAGCCTGGTTTCTCCCAAGGTTTTTTCTCCATTCTGTCACAGATGGAGTTTTGGTTCCTTGCCGCTGTCGCCTCTGGCTTGCTTAGTTGGGGACACTTCATTTCCAGCGATATCGTTGACTTGATTGCACAGATACGATTTAAACTGAGCTGGATGATGACATCACTGAATTCAATTATGAACTGCCTTTAACTGAAAAATTTGTTTACTATTGTCACTTTGCATTATTGACACTAATTTCCTAATTAATGTTGTACAGTTGCTTTGAGACAATCTGTATTGTTAAAAGCACTATATAAATAAAGGTGACTCGACTTGACAAGAGGAATGCAATATAGGAGACAAAGTTTGCACCCCAGCTTCACACAACCAATGCAAACTACCTCCGACTGTCTGTTAAAGAACTTCCTGCCTTGCTGGACTGACCCCCATTAGATCATGGACATGCCTTCATCCAAGCCAAGGATGCAGAGAGCCAGTCTTCACTGACGTACAAGAAAAGGGGGAAGACAACACAGACTGAAACAGATCTGACCACACATACACTACACCAATAACACACACAACATTACCTACACCCAGAGGTAACCACATCTACTGATAACACATTCAACAAACATATTCTTCCCACAAGTACAAAATCCTAATTTTAGCGTAACAAAGTTACATGCACCCACCATGAAGAAACAAACAACTGTAAGGGAAACGGTGATAATAATTTAGCTCAAAGGGAATCATTTAAGATTTTAAAGGGAACTCCACCAATAATATGTAAGGGCATTTGGACAGAATCACTGTTTTACGGGTTATTTAGGTACAGGTGGTAAAGTTCAATTAGTCAAAATAGTTTAGTAAATTGAAATATGTTTTAATTCAATCTGGAAATTGTTCTAATTTGGTTCCGTACGTTGATTCGTCAATCAAATTTTGCGGATAACTTTGTTTGGTTCTTCTAGGTTGTCTTAATTTAAAACGTTTACCGTTAATTTCCTAGTAACATCATTTGCAATGAAATGAATTGACCTATCGTGCATGGAGCTTTCTGGCTTCCATTCAGCTTTAGAATTACTGGCGCGTATTTGGTGTGGTGAGTCAATCCTAATATCAGACCTTTGACCCTTGCAGGGTGTCTAGGTGTTTCACCTACTAAGGAAAGAGAGGAAGGAATCAGGATAGGTAAAAGAAGAACAAACAAACCTAAGCTGCTGTGGATTTTCCTAGCATGGCTTACAACTACTGTTGAGCTTGGATGTCGTGTGCAGCTAGTGTGTCATGTACCTTAAATTAGTGTCAGGTGTTCTACCTATTGTGAGGATGGCTGCATGTTTCTTCATGGTGGGCATATGTAACTTTGTTACGCAAAAATTTGGATATTCTACTTGGGAAGAATATGTTTGTTGACTGTGTTATCAGTAGATGTGGTTACCTCTGGGTGTAGGTAATGTTGTGTGTGTTGATGGTGTAGTGTATGTGTGGTCAGATCTGTTTCAGTCGTTGTTGTCTCCCCCCTTTTCTTGTATGTCAGTGAAGACTGGCTCTCTGCATCCTTGGCTTGGATGAGGGCGTGTCCATGATCTAATGGGGGTCAGTCCAGCAAGGCAGGAAGTTCTTTAGCAGACAGTCAGAGCTAGTTTGGCATGGCTGTGTGAAGCTGGGGTGCAAACTTTGTCTCCTATGTTGCATTTCTCTTGTGATGCCTTCTGGTTGTGGCAGACTTTCTGACCTTCTGTGCTTGGGTGGTTGCTGTTGCACAGACAGGAATGTGGTTCTTGGAGTTGATTTGACAGTTTGTTATTGAGCGATGGGTGACTGAGGTGATGTTCTTTGGTACCTCAGAGTTTCATCAACAGTTGGCCGTGAGAGACTTGCTCGTTCTGAGTGGTTGTTGAACAGGTGCTTGTCATCTCCGATGTGGTGTACCAGGTGATCACCGGCCTTCCGTTCTGTCGCTGGTCACAGCGAGCATGACTCAACTTTGTGGTCATCCATGTTCAGCTTTTCTTGAAGGAACTCTTTCATTTGTCTCATGACTTGTTCCATGTCGTCTGAGGATAAGCTGTCTTGCTCTTCTGCATACTCAGCACTGTGCATGTCTGAGTGGTGCTGAGGTGGGTTTTGCTGTCGCTTACTCACACGAGTTGCTCTTGGATGAGTCAGGCGATTACCTTTGGATGTCTGGTTAGGTTTCCAGTTGTTCCTATCTTTTGGGTTTCTTGAGAAGCGTGGCTGTTCCCATGGATTTTTCCAGCGGCTGGGCTGAAAGCTGTCGTGGACATGGGGGTCACGTTCTCTGTGCTCTTGATGGAAGACTCTGGTGTCGTGATGCCACTGGGTGTCGTCCAGTGCAAGGCTTGAGTCTTTGGTTACAGAGTTCAAGAGTGTGGATGTTTTGTTACCTTTCTTTGAGGCCATCTTCTGCTTGTTGTAGGCCTTCTGTGTTAGGTCACGCAACTGTTGGATGGTCATGGAGCGTGGACAGGCCATGACGCCTAGATGATGGCTGACTCCAGGGTGCAGGTTTCTTAGGAAGAGGCTTTTGAAGTTCACATCCTCTTCGAGGTCAGGTTCGTTGTGTGCACCAAAGTAGGCTTGTCGGAGTCGGTTGTAGTAAGCTTGTGGAACCTCTTGTCGACCTTGCTTGATCTCCAAAGCAGTTAACAGTCCAAGTTCAGACTCAGGGTCTGTAAACTCTTTAATCAGGACCTCACGAAGTAGCTGGTAGCTTGACTTTGTTTGACTGGGCTGTCGATCTAGGAAGTTTCGTACCTCAGGACTTGATGTGGCTCTTAGGAGGTATAACCTGTCTCTGTCAGTCACACGAGGTCTCATTTCCAGATAAAACTCGATATCTTGCAGGTAGGCCTGGATGTCGTGGCCCTCTGCAGAGTTTGGGTTGAAACTGCTGATGTTTTTAGACAGCTTGTTGAGGTCTTTGATGGTCATCCCATGTGCAGCTCCAAGGTCTGCTTGGATGGGAGGTATTCTTTCGTTGGCAGGAAAGGGTTGTGTGGCGAAGGCAGGTGAGGTTTTGGGTTGTGGCCCTTCACGCCTTTCGTCATATGCCAGTTCTTGGATATGAGACTTTGCTCTGCTCAGCAGTGGTGAGGCTGAGAGATGCTTCTCTTTTCTTGGCTCTTGTTTCAGCTCATAAGCATCTTTGAGTTCTTTTCTGACTATGTAGAGCTCATTGTTGGTATCGTCTAGTTGTTGAGTCCGATTGTCCATTTCAGTTCTATACCTTTCAAGGTGGTTTTTCAAGGTACTGATTTCAACATTCTTGTTTCTGAAGTCATTCTTGGCTTTCTCTAGTAGCTGTTCGGCATACTGGAGTCTGTTTACCAGGTCTTTCTGGACAGCCTTTGAATGTTGTTGGTCGAGCTGCGCTGCTGCCAGGGCTGCTTGGAGCTTCTTAACTTGTTCCGTTGTTTCCTGCTCCCTCTCGTTGGGTGCTTTGAGTTGATCTTGAACTTTAACTTCCAGCTTGTCTATGCGGCGTTGAGCACGTGTCAGCTCCTCTTGAAGGTGGGTGATGTGCTTGTCGCTCAGTTTCAGCTGGGTTGTGAAGGCGTAGCTTAGGGAGCTGGTGATTTTGACTAGCTCCTCGTGGTGGTTGTTCTGGCTTGAATCTTGTGTCAGGAATCTTCTCAGGATTAGGATTATTATTAAAAATAATAACAGTTCAAATGTCTTGGGGGTGAGGCTGTCTGTCATGCCTCTCAGCCAAGTGTTCACATCTTCCCCATGGGCAATGGGGTCTGCAGTCTGCGGCATGTTGGCACGCTGGGGAGAAGAGAGACTGACACAGATCTGTGTAGAGTAGACGCCTATGTGTGGTGGGACAACTAAGTGTAAGTCAGTGGCTGTGACCCACTAGGGAAGTGTGGTGATGATTGTGTTGGTCTGGGGGTGTCTAAGTAGACTAGGGATGCGAAGACTTCGTCACTTCTAACGAGGAATAGGAAAAAGAGAGAAAAAGGTAAAAACAATTCAATAAAAAAAAAAGTTTTTAGTTGCTGCACAACTAATCAAACAAAAATCAAATTTAAGTGAAAGAGAGTTGTCTTTCTAATTTATTTGAACTCATAGTGAGGGATAACAATGTCTCCAGTAATAAATGGGCAAAATAAGTAAAAATTCAATTAAATAAAGAAGGAAATCAGTAAATAAAACAATAATATATGAAATTATCTGAGGGGGAAATTTGAATGATTCCAAATAAATTTAATGTTTTAATTAAATTTGAATTTGGCACAATTAATAATTGTGAGTTAGTATTTCCCTTTCTAGTAGAATAAGATAAAGTGGTAAGAAGTGAGAAAAGGGAGGAATAAGAGAGAGAACGATACCAATGCGTGTATTAGTTTAGATGTTTAAAGGGTTAAATCCCTTTATCGTTGCCCAAACAGACACTGCATTCAAACACTGGATGTTAATGCTAACTGCTAACTTTTGAGGCTAAAGGCTTTAGCATAGACTTCAATGTAAACAACTGTTTCGTTACCTTAGCCACACTTCTGAAGCAACTCTGAACGCGCAGCGCAGCGACCTGCGTGTTCAGAGTTGCTTCAGAAGTAGTTTAAGACTTCCGTGTCACGATCGTAACTATGGCAACCAAAACCCGCTCTAGTGGCTAGTAGCATGTGAATAGTTGCATTGCAAGTACAGTTAAGCATATTACATGAAATGTTGGCGCATTTCAACACTGTACAAATAACAACACCGCTTTGGTTGGTTTTGCGATGTGGCGCTTAAACTCTCAGTTCGTTCGGAGTTAAATTTAACTTTATTCAAATAGCAGCTTTGTGCTGCAGTTAAGGGAAACAGTGATAACGATCTCAGCATATCTTCAACTCTCCGTGCCAGTTTCTCTGGACACGTAAACAACAGGTTTTCTTCGCTGTTGGTGCAAAGTTAATATTCACTTACACGCAGTGTTAAGCGAAATTAAATTTACTTTGTGAACAGACAGGGGCAGGCAATCATTATTCGCTAATGTTTAACTCAGGGAGTCAAAGTTGATTTGGCAATGGGACACGCATTGGCAAATCAAACTATGAATAATAAGGCTTTGATAAATAGATTGAGGAACGCACTCAAAACTATTCTTTATCCACCGATTTATTTCCCTTTTAACTACTGCAGTTTAGCTCCGTTCAGCTAACGGTGACTGAGATTCCCTGCAGGGAGTATAGCGATTGAAATACTATTAACAAGCATATTAATATAGAACATTATAAAAGATAAAGTTATATTATGTTCGAATATTATTCTGTGCAGTTTTCCACAAAAATAAAGTCTGTTAAAATACATTATAACACTGATTATTTCCTACTTTTTAATACATGCATTATTCAAATTCCTTCAGTTAACACCAACATTTCTTATTTCAATAAATTCTTTTTCAGAACGTCCAAGTCTCTGTGTCAACTTTCTCTGGGTTTTACTGTAGAATTATGGAGAAAATTAAAGGCAAAGTCTGTCACAATGCATTATAACACTGACCATTCCTTGACATTTATACAGGCATTATTCAAATTCCTTCAGAGTTAACATGAAAATTTCAATAAATTTTTGGATAACATTCAAATACTTAGGATGGCGTATTGCCTCCATGCCTGAATGTCCATCTTTCAGTCTGGTGACTTTTTGTCTTTAATCTGCTTTCCATTTGGAGTCTAACACACACTTTGTTTGAGAAATGACCCCACCCTCTCTGTCTTTCCAGGATGTGCCGGACACAAAGGCTGACAGTGATGTAGTCTCTAGTCCTGTAACAGATAACTTGGAATCAAATTGTGCTTCCGTAAGTGAAACAGTTTACCATACTTATTCTATTAAAAGTAACGAATAATAAAATCATAATACAATAACAAATGCAATTAAGTAAATACTTCAGCATGTCTGAAGCAAGTCAATTATTCATTGCATATTAATTGTAATGTGACTAATATTTGTTAGAATAATGTTTACATTTTTAATTTTTCTGTACCACGCAAGAAAATTGGGTAAAAGAAAAATATTGAAACAACACTAAAAA
>NW_015506205.1:308508-309041 GCF_001515645.1 Sinocyclocheilus grahami | reverse complement strand
TGGCATGACAATGGGACACGCATTGAAATCAAACTATGAATAATACGGCTTTGATAAATAGATTGAGGAACATACTCAAAACTATTCTTTATCCACCGATTTATTTCCCTTTTAACTACTGCAGTTTAGCTCCGTTCAGCTAACGGTGACTGAGATTCCCTGCAGGGCCCTTTTAACTACTGCAGTTTAGCGTCGTTCAGCTAACGGTGCCTGAGATTCAGAGAGAATAGCGATTGAAAACACTGGGACACGCAATGAATCAATTCAGCTATAAAACAAGGCATTACAAGATTGAGGAACACGCTCAACTTCTACCTTATTGTACGATCTCAGATGTTACCTTTAAGTTCACTTACTGCAGTTTAATAATGAAGAGGCGGACTCGAGTTACAGCCTTCTCTGCATTCATTCAAGCGGTTGCGCGCTGCTTACGTCACACACCAGTCTCAACAGAAGCTTCTCGTCTTTCATCCACATCAATGAAAATATTAAATAACTTGGTTTATGCTCACAATTTAGGTTAATCTGCCCCG
>NW_015506205.1:307692-308473 GCF_001515645.1 Sinocyclocheilus grahami | reverse complement strand
AAAAAGTGCACAATACACTACTTTTGAATTCGTTATTTAATTTTGTGCATAATGCGTTTAAGCGCGATTAATCGCAGAAAATCATATGATTAATCGTGATTAAAAAATGTAATGGAAACAGTGAGATAATTTAGCTCAAAGGGAATCATTTAAGATTTTAAAGGGAACTCCACCAATAATATGTAAGGGCATTAGGACAGAATCACTGTTTTACGGTTAATCAATGGATATTTATATCCAAAATATAGTGAAAACACTATTAATTAGCATAGTAACAAGATCGGCAGTTTAAGATGAAAAAACTTAACTTGTGAGCACAAAACACGAGATACTTCTCTTTTCAATATAAATAAGGCTTTATTGGATAAATCTAAGACATATAAACTAATCTAACACACGCATTCACACACAAGTTGCAGAAAGAGAGAAAGTGAGGAAATAATTAGTTTAAGAGAATGAAAATGTGAAATCCCAAGTTTACAGCAATATGTGCAATTGCATAGATCTGAACAACCATCAATCACTTAATTAACCCTCGCATTGAGTTCCTCAATTAGGTTAAAATTTATATTAAATGCACCAGTTCAGCTAGGATCTGGAGGTACTTGCTTTCCTGTGTGCGGGGTTTCCTTCCTTGTCTGGTTGCCGAAAGGGGTTTCCAGCTTTTCTGATTGGCTGGAGGTTCAGTCTTGGGAAGCCGGTGATTGGCGTTGGCTGGCGACGCAGAGCTGTGGTTTGCAGTTGAAGTTTAGATGGCACTCTTTCGGAGATGCGGCGTTAG
>NW_015506205.1:304084-306547 GCF_001515645.1 Sinocyclocheilus grahami | reverse complement strand
GTCACCCTACACACGTACATGGAGCAGTGAGTGCTGTTTAATGATGAATCAGTGTGCCAGGACACCTACAGTATTACAATGAAAACCTTCATAGATAGCTGTCCCAAGATCAGATGAAACACATGAGAGAGAGAATAAGGGAGTAAGATATCAGAGTTCAGTGAAAGATTGAATGTGGTCAGGAAAGTGTACTCGGAATCAATAAAAAGAGTACACGTTTCACCATGAATAGAGCTAGGTTCTGAAACAAATATGATTAGGATCCATTCAAAGAAAGAAACTAAACTGTTTTACGCTAAATATAAACATAATGCAACCTTTTTTATTTTATTTTATTTTTTTCATATCAAAATCCAATGTAATGGTTCCTGAGAGAGCATTGGTATGCAGTATTCATCTCAGATGGATATTGATTTCCCAAGGAAAGCTATTCCATTGAAATCATTACTGGTTGGCTGGAGACATGTCTTGAAACAGAGGGGGGGGAAACATCCCCCATATTGTTATCCAAACACTAGATAATTACCCATTTAAAAGTGCACATGTATGCAACATGAACAATTTGCACTTTTAATGCACTTTTTAATGAAAAACAATAGGAGCTGTCCGTGGTGCTGAATTGTGTTTACAGAGGTTTTAATCTGTAGTTTAGGTCAGTCAGGTCTTGTAGCAAATGCTTTTGTCCAAAGTGACTATAAGGACTCTTATTAAAGGGATAGTTCCCCTCCAGAATCCTGGGGTTCAGTGTCTTGCTCAAGGGCACACATGGCGATCACTCACGGCTCACTTCTTGTGGGGATTGAGACATACATTTTCCGGTTACCAGCCCTGAGCTCTAACCACAACGCAGCAGAGAGCCACGTTGAAACCCAAACTCAGCCTCTCAAATTTTTAACTGTCTTAAAGTTTCCCCATGAAGCCCAATGGATTCATGTTTATCATGTAGACATGCATATATCAGACCTGCCAGCCAACTTCAGCAGCCCTGTTATTTATTTGATCCTTCACTGTACAGAGATATCTTCCCTCTTTCACTTTGTGGCTCTCTCTGTCCCCTCACTCCCCGGTGGGAGAGAGCAACATTGGCATTCACTACAGGCATTCTCTCCACACACACAGAGGGAAAGTTGCACATGAACACGTAATTTAATTATTCACGTACCGGAGACAGAAGTATGTTGGACTCTGTTCTGACACTGTACAGATAGAGGAAACACAGAGGCGTGGACTCTTGGCACAGTTACAAAGAAAGGATTTGTGTTTATCCCTGTGTGCCTCCCTCCAATCACATCTCTTCCTCTCTCTCTTATTCGCACTCTCTCTCACTGTGTCTGAAACTTTATCTCTCTCAGACAATTTGTACTTTATTTGCAACAACGCTATATCGCGAGAAACAAGAAGCTGAGTGGAATGTTAATCTCATGCTTTATTTTTATTTTTTAATTGCATTCAGAGCATTATGATAATAATGACTGATAACAAAACACTGTCTCTCAGGTGTAGTTAGATCTGTTAATCTCACTTGTGTGTGTGTGTGTGTGTGTGTGTGTGTGTTTGTGTTATTATCAGATGCAGACTTTCTCCAGTGAATGAGGAAAGTTTAATAAGGACTAGCTACCATGAAATGAAAAGTATTTCATTGCATGCAGTCTTTCTTTCTTTCTTTATGTCTTTTTTTCTTTCTTTCGTTCTTTCTTTCTTTCTTTCTTTCCATTGCATTCTCAATTATTCTTCATTTATTTAGTCTAAAAAAACCTTCATTCTAACTTTCATGATCATACATACAACCAAAGAAATGCGTTTCTATTTTTGCATTAAAAACATCTTCTTACAACAACTGTTACAGGATTTACTACATGCCACAGAACACTAAATAAGTTAATGCTTTGAGGTTATGTGGGGTAAATCTATGAAATATCTTTGATAATGCTCCTTCAATTTAGTTTAGTTACATAATGCACTATTTGTCATATTTCCAGGAAACATTCCTTTCCTGCCCTCTCATTTCCTGTTTTAGAGCTTTATAGGGCTTAAAAGTTTATGAAGGGACGTCCTATGTCAAACTATTTTGTCCTTTACACAAACACATAATAACTTAGGACTCCTTAAAACTAAATATATTTCAGAATATGAAAATATATTTTCATCACCAGTGTTCTGCCAGTGCTCTGCAAGCTTCTTCAGACATTCCAATAGACATTGGTAAACTGAGACATTTTGTAAGCGTGTGTAGGTGTAAAGCATCACTCGTAGCACAGCACGACTCTTTGAAATATGTCCCACTGAAAATCATCATTCTTACCATTAAAAAAAGAGGCAAAACCACAATTGTGAGACAGAGAGATAAAAATTTACCCAAGTGATGTTCTTTAAGAATACCAAACCCTTAGAAACCCTGTTTTAATACGAAATGGAGATGTTTTAACTTGGAAAGTGATTCAACTTCTACATTTCTCATTTTCA
>NW_015506205.1:299220-304074 GCF_001515645.1 Sinocyclocheilus grahami | reverse complement strand
AGGAATTGCTCTTTGTCGAGTATTTGGGTACCACCGACAGAGAGGACAGTGGCGGAAAAGATGAAAAGATTATCCGCCCGACATGAATATCATCCGACGTGACGTCGAGAGTGACCGACTGAAAGGGAACTGAGAATTTTTCATGTTTTTTGAAATAATTATCTTATGCTCACGAAGTTTTTTATTATAAAGTGCATTTATAATAACTATTTGGATATCGTTTGAAATGTAATTTTATTTCTAAGATGAAAAGCAATCTTCATTGTCACTTGATGATCTTAATATGCTGCTAATTTATTTTTATTAATACTTAATTATTAATAATTAATTTTCATTTATTTATTAATTTAATCTATTATCTTAAAGGGTTAGTTCACCCCAAAATTAAAATTCTTCGGAACACAAATTAAGATATTTTTGATGAAATGTGAGAGCTGTCTGACCCTGTATAAACAGCAATGCAACTGTAATGTTCCCAGGTCCAGAAACGTAGTAAGGACATTGGTAAAACAGTCCATGTGACATCAGTGGCTCAACTTCAGTTTTGCGAAGCTACGAGAAAACTTTTTGAGTGCAAAGAAAACAAAAATAACTTAATTTATTTAACAATTCTTCTCCCCCGAGTTACTCGCCATTTTAGAGAGTGAGTACCCAAGAGCGTAATCGACATAATCTGTGTTGTTAACGTTTGGGGGAGAAAGCATGCGCATGAACGTAATCTGCGTAATCAGCGTTGTTTATGCTTAGGTGAAAGTATGCGTATGCATTGTGATACTCTTTAACATGGCGAAAGACGTAACTTGGGTGAGGAGAACTGTTGAAAATTTTTTGTTTTCTTTGTGTGATGTTCTTTAAGAATACCAAACCCTTAGAAACCCTGTTTTAATACGAAATGGAGATGTTTTAACTTGGAAAGTGATTCAACTTCTACATTTCTCATTTTCATTTATTTTAACTTGAAGTACTAAAATACAGTGGTGTGAAAAAATGTTGGCCCCCGTCCTGTTTTTTTTATTTTTTTTGCATATTTGTCACACTTAAAAGATTCAGATATTCAGATATTACACAAAGATAATGCAAGTAAATACAAAATGCGGCATAACCCAAGTGTGCTTGAGCTTGAGGTCACAAACTGATGGCTGGACATTCTCCTTCAGGATTTTCTGATAGAGTGCAGAATTCATGGTTCCGTCAATTATGGCAAGTCATCCTGGTCCTGAAGTTGCAAAGCAGCACCAGATCATCACACTACCACCACTATGTTTGACTGTTGGTATGATGTTCTTTTTATGAAATGCTGTGTTGGTTTTACGCCAGATGTAACGGGACACACACCTTCCAAAAAGTTCAACTTTTGTCTCATCAGTCCACAGAATATTTGCCCAAAATTCTTGGGGATAATCAAGATATTTTTTGGCAAATGAGAGACGAGCCTTTGTGTTCTTTTTGGTCAGCAGTGGCTTTTGCCTTGGCACTCTCCCATGGATGCCGTTTTTGCCCCGTCTCTTTCTTATTGTTGAATCATGAACACTGACTTTAATTGAGGCAAGTGAGGCCTGCAGTTCTTTTAGATGTTGTTCTGGGTTCTTTTATGACCTCTTGGATGAGTCGTCGTTGTGCTCTTGGAGTAATTTTGGTTAGCTGGCAACTCCTGGGAAGGTTCACCATTGTTTCAAGTTTTCTCAATTTGTGGATAATGGCTCTGGCCATGGTTCGCTGGAGTCCCAAAGCCTTAGAAATGGCTTTATAATCATTTCCAGACTGATGCCTGTGAACTGTTTTGATTCTCATCTGTTCTTGAATTTCTTTAGACATGATGTGTTGCTCTTTAAGCATGCTTCACTTTGTCAGACAGGTTCTATTTAAGTGATTTCTTGATTCAACAGGTCTGGCAGTAATCAGGCCTGGGTGTGGCTAGTGAAATTTAACTCAGCTTTCTAAAATAATGTGGTTAATTGCAGTTATTTCATGATTTAACAGGAGGGGGCAATTCATTTTTCACGTAGGGCCACGTAGGTTTGGACAGCTTTTTTTCCTTAATAAATGAAATCATCATTTAAAAACTGCATTTTGTATTTACTTGCATTATCTTTGTGTAATATTTAAATTTTTTGATGATCTGAAACATTAAAGTGTGACAAACATGCAAAACAAAATAAGAAATCAGGATGGGGGCCAATACTTTTTCACACCACTGTAACCAACTAAAATGGAAATAAAATTAATTATATATAACGTTATATTAAATATTTAATTAATTAATTAATAAATAATAATAATAATAATAATAATGTGACCATGGACCACAAAACCAGTCTTAAGTCACTGGGGTATATTTGTTGCAATAGCCAAAAATACATTGTATGGGTTTCATGCCAAAAATCATTAGGATATCAAGTAAATGTTCCATGAAGATATTTTGTAAATTTCCTGCCGTAAATATATCAAAACTTAATTTTTGATTAGTAATATGATTTGCTAAGAACTTCATTCAAGCACTTCAAACATAAACTGCAAGATTTCCATTTGGAAAACAATGGCAACAAGGCGATTTCTCTTGATTTACAGAGCTTCTCTTGAGAGGTTATATGCAGTAATCAAATAGTAATTGGTGTATATTTTTGTTCAATTAGTAGTCGGAGTATGCAGGTGAACAGCTATAAATGGGCAGAGCAGAAGTAAGATGAATGACCAGACAGAGAGGAAGAAATTACAGTATTAACATTAGCCGTATTGTACATAACAGCTTGTATAATCAGTGTGGAGAAGGTCTTACTGCCCTGTGACTGCTGTTGGCCCCTAGACAAGTCACTAGATCAAACACAATGAATCACAAGCTGTGACAGATCATCCACGGTCCTGGGATCCTCTGATTTCTTAATTAGCATTTGTACAGTGAAGGTTCTCATTTTACAAACACAGATCTTAAAATATAAAAACCCATTTGCATGATTTGTATGTGCAAAATCAAATTAATGTAAGCAAAATAATAACCTTGCAGGCACACTTTGTAGGGCAACATGACTTCAAATACTAGTGAGCCATCATCACATTAGTGTCAGCATGATCAAACACACAAACCTTCTTCCCTGAGTGCTTAATAAACAGGCGTAATTAACTATCTCACTGTATATATGAATAATAACAGGGAATTTAAAGACATCCTCTTGTTTAAGCACTACCTGTTCAGAAGGGATCTGCATCAGATTAGCAAATTGAATTTAGATGAATTTACTGACAGATTCTTAAAAATGCCCTTGACTGTCTAGACAAGGACATAAACACATTGTTCCAGCTATTCATGTGTGGTTTATTCTTTCTCCTTCACCAAACTCTCCTTGTCTCTTTGCAGTCCCCTGATAGAGTGAACAAAGTTCTGTGCCTTGACTTGAAGACAGAAACCTTTGTCCTGAGATAAGGCCATCAAGGCAAACAGTCCCAGAGGCAGCTCTGACTTGTCCCATCACTGTGCTGCTTCAGAAATCCTGGGTTTGCTGTAAAGGGACTGTAGGGAGCAGCCAAGCATCTGGTTAAGAGTTAGAAGAACTGGCATCAGTGACAGTTTATCGGAGTGTGACATCTGAATCGCGCTCGGTGCGAAATTGTCAAATGCCAGGGATGACATTATCTGGGTTTCTGCATGCTTTCCCTTTGCCTGGAGCATCTGATGACATTGTCAGCACAGGTGACCAATCAGCAGCACGGGGACCAAAGATGAAGACGATATCAGACGACATCAGCAGCATTCGCATCGCTGTCAGAGCTAAATTCCTAAACATTAGGTAAATCTGTGTAATTTTTAGAGATTAAAAAAACGTATTCATAAAACAGCATTGCCTCTGAGCAACTCTGAATTCTCAAATCCACGGCTTATGAAAGTTGTATTACATTCAGAATGAAAACCATGTTTCTGAATGAATGTAATACAAATGCATATTTCTTTTAGTCACTCAGTTATTTTCTTATATGGCAAATATTCAGTATAATGAGCTGCAAAGAGAGTGTGTAATTTAAATTCAGATCAAAACTATCACAATTAGTTTGACCAGAACTCAACTGTTTTATTCCTGTCGCTTTGTCTCTTTGTCCCAAAAAGCACTGAAAACTAGATACAGCCTGACACTTCAGATTTTCATTTAGATAATAGCTTCCCATCTGGTTGCCGCCACGCCTTCTGTCACTCTCAGTCCTCCCATCCAACCTCCTTATCAATTACAAAGCCACTTTTAAGTCCCAGTTAATAGGATGTTAATGCATTATTGGGTCTGTGGGTGATGTGCTATTGAAGGGAGAGATGGACATTATTGCCCTTGAGCACAATCTGTGACCAAGACAAGATCTGCATCTTAATATAAGAAGATGAGAGGAGATTATTTAAAAGTAGCAGCATGCACTTTTATTCTTTGTGTGTGTCAGCATGCTCTGTGGGGCTGTATTATTGTCATTGATAAATTATGGCATTACCCATATAAACATTTATTTTTTTTATTTGAGTGTGGAAAGAAGAACATATTTAATTATATATTTATGTAATATCAGCAGTCATTTGTTGTTTGCAGTGTTGTCTCTACCTTGTTCATGTTGTATGTGGCAAATGTCATGTCCTTATCCAGGGGGCAAAATCTCTTCATCTGTATACTGTAAATTGAAGTAGATGGAAGACAGGATTTCTTCTTGTGATAACACAACTCAGTACGAGTGATAATTGTAACTTCAAGGCATAGACAAGTAATGCTGAGTTCATTTTCTTTTTACAACTTGTACAAAGTGAATATCATTGATGGCCAAGCAACATGTAAACTGTATACATGTAAATAAATAAATAATGCATTATATATATATATATATATATAT
>NW_015506205.1:292613-299197 GCF_001515645.1 Sinocyclocheilus grahami | reverse complement strand
TATATATATAATGCATAATGCATACTGCATATAGTCTTCAATGTCACATGACATTTCAGAACCCATGATGCATTATCAGGATTCTCTGACAAATAGAAGCTTCAAAAGAACATTTATTTGAAAAAAAAAAAGTATTTGTAACATTGTTATGTTTGAAATAAATCAATTTATTTCTAACAATTTACTGTTGATAAATTTAACGCATCCATGCTGAAACGTATACATTTATTTCCAAAAAAAAAAAAAAAGTACTGACCCAAAACCTTTGAATGGTAATGTATGATACATATATAGTGGCTATTCAGAAAAAAAGATGGCAGCAGCAGGGCTGCATGCTACAGTATTGCCATTAAGATTAATGGGAATGCTAACGGATAACTCCCTGCAGGTATTATGGATTGATCACAATGGTCCAGGAGGATGTCATCTCTATCCACTAACTCCCTCTTTGATTGTATAAACCAATCAAAAATGATGTCATATCTGTCCCCTCTTTCATGACCAAATGCAATAACTTTTGTCTTATCCAGCTACTAATCAATACCGAAAAAGTCGATTGATTAAAATGTATTTAGTCCTCTGAGATATACGATTCATCATATTTTAGACGGAAAGGTTACACAATCAAAAACTGAAAGGCCTTCATTAGGTCTGAGGATGATGGAATGAGAAAATCGATGAATCGCATGGAGGAGGCTTAAGATACTCATTGCATATTTAAAGCAGCATTGACCTGATTCTCACTCTCATTTTTCTCTGAAGTGCCAGCGAATGGGGAACCGAGGGGCATTCATTTTCATCCTCGCTACAGTAGCATTTTGCACAGAAAGGCATATCCTTCTCAGTGCCCTCATGTGAGTATTGTAAAATGCTTTTGAAGTGGAAGTTTAACGCTGGAAATCCTCGCATCATTTGAAATCTAAAGAGACAGGCGGATTAATTGCTTTGTCAGTGACGCTATCACTGGAAACTCTCTCTGTGTGGGTGTGGGTACACAACTCTGAATGTGTGTGTAGACATCGCCAACTGACCAGATATGGCACTTGTCGTATAATGCTTGTGTGACATAATCCCCCTCTCAAAGAGCCGGTGTCCAGCTGTGCGAAAAGAATGCGAGTGGAGAGTCTGATGCGAGGGGGTCAGTGGTCGTCTGTTGGCTTTTAATGTGCTGTTAGCAGTGTAGGAGCAGCGGCAGGATACAAGGGATATAATGTGTCTCTGTTAAAGTGGTCTGTGGTCTGAATGTGGCTCTCCCATCCTTCCCTCTGGGATTACTTCTCTTAGAGATAAACTCTCTTCATGTCACAACTAAAGGACAGGAAGTACAGCCTGGCCTTGGGCGAAGAACATGTTCAGGCCCACTTCTGCCAGCCTGGGTTATAAAGATACAGTAATTCAAGCTTCAGCAGTGTGTGTCTTTCATGTCTGATCACAATTTATATAAAGTATATGTGCACTAGTATTATTTATATAGCATACAAATGGGCAGAAGTTGCATTATGCATCAAATGGTTAGTGACTATTTTTATATAACTTAATTGCCTCTGAATCTTCTATCTTCCTAACTTTTTTGGCTAGAAACATTAAAAAGAGTTTTCATTTATTGCTGGAGAATTAGAGATCAAATCGGGACTAGATGTACCCTTCTAATGAAACTATTAAGCGGGCTTGTGGAAATAGCAAATGTCAAGAGTGATACAGTAGATACAGTATGGAGAACGCCTGAGCCAGACTGCACACTCATAGATTAAAAATGTCAATAGAGTTTATTTTCAGTTGACAGAGAAGGAATTGCAGCCTCAAATAGCTGAGGCTCAATTGCAGGCAAACCACATCACATTGATCAAAGCTGATGCCGTGGCAACAGCAGGCAGTAAAATCAGACGTACTTACTGGATTTATTAAAATGGGCTGTGAGAACTTGACAAGCTGTAACCCAGTCAGTGTAGATAAATAGGAACATACAAATGGGATTGCTTCAGGAAATGTTCGTTGAAACAGTCTTTTGTAATAAACAGGAGTATGCAAAGCCAATCTGTAAATGCGAAAGAGCGATGTTTGGGTGGCACACCACGGTAGTGAGTGAAAGACAGAATGGAAGAAAGAAGCTTGCTGGAAAATCTGCCCTGCAGTGACATTTACTATTGCTTGGTGAAATTTCACTGGCAAAATCCAATCATTTCAAAAGGAATCCACAAGATCTGGAGTTTCACATAAGGTCAAAAAAAGTTCCTTATGCAGATTTTGCTTGTGTTCAAGCCGGTCACAGGAATTTGCCATGGTGACCAATAGAAAGCTGCTTGGTTTGAAAATAACTGTGAGCAGTGCTTCCTACACTTACTGAAAAAAGACAATTGATTGCACTGTTGGAGTACGTAGCTTATGGCCAATTAAAACAGTAGTTCTGATCCTTGATTAGGATTGGCACAGCCTCATTCAAAGCTACTGTAAAATACTCTATAAACGAGTAACCTTAACCTCATTACATCATTATTGTATAGCCCATAGATATGCATATGTAGATGCCTTATTTGTGGTTGTTTCTATGGGCCGCAATATGTAAGCTGTCCTCCATATTGGAACAGTTAAAGCCAGCTCATGAACACTCGAGAGCAAGTTGATAGAGAATGAGAATCTACGTCATTGTGCATTGCATTCTGAGTAGTCACCGCCATGTTTTAGGACACGCTAAGTATCGTACAATAGCAACAAATACAAATCACCAGAGGAAAAAATACCCCTATTTGTGTTGATATTTTTAAGAGCTGCTTGCACTTGCTTAGAATAAGCAGACTAATATTTTAATCCTTGCGTTCATTTGAGCGCTCAGTCATGTAGCCAGGAGGCGACACATACACACCGTGATACACACTCATAGAAATCATACAGCCATCTTCTATTGTACAACACAGGACCAAATTGATTTCTCTTTTGCAGTTTTTAATAACTAAGTTGCACTGATATAGCCTATCTGCCAGTTAAAATAATAAACACAATATAGCTTGATCTCAGGCAGTTCATCAACACATTTTATAATTTCTTAATGTCAAAGTATTAAAGGTGACATATCATGAAAATCTGACTTTTCCAGGTTTTAAGTGCTATAATCAGGTCCCCGGTGCATCAACCAACCAAGGAAACGTGAAAAAGATTAACCCAGTAACTTTGTTTTGGGAAGCCTTTATCTGCAAGCGTCTGAGAAAACGAGTGCTTCTGACTTCGCTCCCTTGGTGACGTGGCAAAGGGATCTCATTATAATATTACCGCCCCTTAATCTGTAAGTTTACACCCACTGCGGCGTCATTGTGTTTTCGCAAGTGACAACGGTGTACCAGCTCTAATGCCATTGCTAAAGTTTGAGCAAAACATAACTGTTCTGCCTTTGTCTGCACAGATGAACACAGAACACTATTTAGATCTAAAATAAACATGCGGTTTATTTCCCAGCAGTTTACCTTAACCGACTGTTTTTGTAATTTGTGTGTTTTTAACGTAAACTTGTGTGTGAATGAGAACTTAGTTTAGAACATAGATGCTGTGACAGCCGCTTTCTGTTCATGTGCTTCGGATGTGTGCACTCAGAAACCCGTATCAGAAGTTTAAACTCATATGGTTTAAACTGCATGATTTCAGTGCGATAAATATGATAATCAGGACCAAAACAGATGTTTTTTAGCAGGTCCGAGCTGTAATGGCGCAGCTCAGGGGAGCAGCAGCTCATTTGCATTTAAAGAGACAGGCCCGAAAAACAGCGTGTTTCTGCTTAAACTCAAAGTAGGCATTTTCAAAATGTTATAATAAATGATCTGTGGAGTATTTTGAGCTGAAACTTCACAGACACATTCTGGGGACACCAGAGACTTATATTACATATTGTAAAAAGGGGCATACTATGTCTCCTTTAAGGGATAAAACAGTACAACCCTAAAGCAGCTCTGAAATGAATTGAATTGTGACACCAAAAAAGTTTTACTGGACTTAATTGGAACAAATTATTTCTTACCAAGAGTTGCTGAACAATGAATTAAAGCGTTGCTTTATGAACACAGAGAGTGATCGCAATTGAGCTATATCACACATAACATTTCCAATCTTGTTTTCGTACATTATTCATGACATGAGCACTTACAAATTTAAACGGTTTGGAAATTATGAATCTGTAGTAAATAATATGTACAAATGATGAAGACAAATTTTTGTCAAGTTGTGTATTTTCATTGCGCTATCTGTTCACTGTCACCAGTGTGTTGTTTCTAAGCTGAAAAACTGAAAATTGCGCTTAATTTCAGACCCGTCTCCACCCCGGTCATGACAGCAGATATGGCAGTTCATAACACAGAAAGCGTTCTAAATTCTAATATGTGTAATATACATTTTAACATCTATATCCAAAATTACCCAGTCTCTACTGGAGTGTTGGTGTCCCAAAGTCCCAGAATGCATTGTGTTGCTGATGTCAAGTTCCCATTCTCTTTTGTGTGTCTTCAACTGTAGTTGTATGCATGTTTGAATATCTGCAATAGGCTTCAGCAGATGATTTTGCTGAACTAACACAATATAACAAGACGAAGCCATTAGCTAACACAACATTAAAAAGTCACCATAGCATAAAAATGTAACATTAAGTTGATACATATTTAAAAAAAAAAAACATTCCTACATGTGAAAGTGTATCCCGTTTCTTTGGGAATTTAGACTTCTGTGGTTTTCACAACCAGAGTTTGTGCAATGTTGTGGAATCTTGGAAAACATTGATTTTACTGTGCCATGACACATTGACCATTCCAAGATGACGGACACGACGACACATCTGGAGCTGTTGAATGTGCCATCCACCTATATATCAATGGTATAGTGCAATGCTTGGCCACATTTCTGCTAAAATTGCTGAAAAATTGCCTGGCAGAAGAATAACTATTTGTTATTAATGCAATCTTAAAGTTTTGTTGCTGTGTGTTTAAATTATAAAACACACGCTCCTTTTTCTTTTTTTCAATTTTTTCCAAAAAACGAAAAACGAGAATTCAGCTTAAATTTTCTTTTTTTCGCTCAGGGGTAGAAAAATTAATAAACAGCTTGAATATTCGATTTCTACATGTGGGCGGGAATTAAACACCCCTTTCTGCTGATTGGTCAGCCGAAGATTAAACCATGCCATCATCAGTTCTTCTGCAGTATCAAGCAGCAGAATAATAGTCCTCCACTGCTGCAGTTGTATGGATTCTTAACGCATTTATTGCAACTACATTTCATCTTTTTTTCATCAAACAAACAGGTTAATGAATAGGTCGAAAACAACTCGTACCTGGGCTAGCACTTTCACAGTCTAGACAGGGCTTTCTTCTGTGTAGATATAAATTATATACTTTGCATCAGCTGGGCATGGCAGGGTATGATATGATAGCTGTCATTAATTAATTCATTAAATATTTTAAACACTAAGACAAAAAGGAAGGAATTATAAATTGGCTTGGGTATATGTAGGTCTATAATGTTCACCCAAGAACTGTCATTTTGACTGACAACCAGAGAACAACAGATATTAAATAGCCTACTGTTAGAGTTATATACTGTAGTCTTGTGTTTTATTAAAATTTATTATAATTGATATATCAAAATTATATGCACTTGTGCGTGGCGTGAGCTGCTGCGCACTCGCACTGCAACACAAGATTTTCATAAAATATAATAACTTGCCATTTCGGTTTGTTTCTCACCAAACCCTCAGCATACCTTCAGAATGCTTAGAATATATGCCACGAGATGCATATGATTATTTTAAGACAGATATGCATCCGCTTAAAAACAAAAAACAAAACCTAAAGTTACCATTCTCTGCCATTAAATTGGCAAGTGCAAGCAGGACATTTTTGTGTTATTAAGTAATAAGCCTTTAGAACAACATTAAGGTGAGTAGTCACTCTAGTTCACACAGTTCCAATAAATTGCGATGGGTTAAATAAACTCAATAAGCAGACAGACTACAGTCAAGCGCAGACCAGTATTGAAGTGTGCAGGAACTAAGCAGCAGTCATATTTAAAGCAGTTTAAATTAATACCGAGTACTGATTGATGTTCACTTGGATTTTTTCCCCATCGAGGGGAAATAACTTAATATTCTGTCATTTATAGTAGTATGGTAAAATGTATATTTTTAATTGTGTAACGTTACGTTCAAAATAACTACAAAATGTCATGCCTTTGAAAAATAAAGAGAACAACAGAATGCGCTGCTTTAGCGCATCTCGGTGTCCTTGAGCATCTTTCCGGTGCATGCCACAAACATGAACCACAGGGAATACTCATCTTTTAAAAGGCTTCATTTAGAGTATTTTACATTAAATGCATCATATAAGTCACTTTGGAATAAATCACAGTAGGCCTATGTATCATGATAAAAAAAAAGTGACTTTACACTCTGTAAAATACGGTAGGCTATAGCAAATTATTTCTCGGACCCACTATCACTTTAAGAACAGCTGGTCTACACAGAAGAAAGCCCTGTCTAGACTCTGCCCAGGTATGAGTCATGTCGAGCTATTCATTAGCCCGTTTGTTTGATGAAAAAAGATTAAATGTAGTTG
>NW_015506205.1:257957-288222 GCF_001515645.1 Sinocyclocheilus grahami | reverse complement strand
GTTCCTCTGCGGCCAGATTAAACCTTGTTGTAGCCTATTCAGTGGGTACGGAAAGTATTCAGACCCCCTTCAATTTTTCACTCTTTGTTATATTGCAGCCATTTGCTAAAATCATTTAAGTTAATTTTTTTTCCTCATTAATGTACACACAGCACCCTATATTGACAGAAAAACACAGAATTGTTGACATTTTTGCAGATTTATTAAAAAAGAAAAACTGAAATATCAGATGGTCCTAAGTATTCAGACCCTTTGCTCAGTATTTAGTAGAAGCACCCTTTTGATCTAATACAGTCATGAGTCTTTTTGGGAAAGATGCAACAAGTTTTTCACACCTGGATTTGGGGATCCTCTGTCATTCCTCCTTGCAGATCCTCTCCAGTTCTGTCAGGTTGGATGGTAAACGTTGGTGGACAGCCATTTTTAGGTCTCTCCAGAGATGCTCAATTGGGTTTAAGTCAGGGCTCTGGCTGGGCCATTCACGAACAGTCACAGAGTTGTTGTGAAGCCACTCCTTTGTTATTTTAGCTGTGTGCTTATGGTCATTGTCTTGTTGGAAGGTAAACCTTCGGCCCAGTCTGAGGTCCTGAGCAGTCTGGAGAAGGTTTTCGTCCAGGATATCCCTGTGCTTGGCCGCATTCATCTTTCCCTCGATTGCAACCAGTCGTCCTGTCCCTGCAGCTGAAAAACACCCCCACAGCATGATGCTGCCACCACCATGCTTCACTGTTGGGACTGTATTGGACAGGGGATGAGCAGTTCCTGGTTTTCTTCACACATACCGCTTAGAATTAAGGCCAAAAAGTTCTATCTTGGTCTCATCAGACCAGATAATCTTATTTCTCACCATCTTGGAGTCCTCCATGCGGGCTTTCATGTGTCTTGCACTGAGGAGAGGCTTCCGTCGGGCCACTCTGCCATAAAGCCCCGACTGGTGGAGGGCTGCAGTGATGGTTGACTTTCTACAACTTTCTCCCATCTCCCGACTGCATCTCTGGAGCTCAGCCACAGTGATCTTTGGGTTCTTCTTTACCTCTCTCATCAAGGCTCTTCTCCCCCGATAGCTCAGTTTGGCCGGATGGCCAGCTCTAGGAAGGGTTCTGGTCGTCCCACACGTCTTCCATTTAAGGATTATGGAGGCCACTGTGCTCTTAGGAACCTTAAGTGCAGCAGAATTTTTTTTGTAACCTTGGCCAGATCTGTGCCTTGCCACAATTCTGTTTCTGAGCTCTTCAGGCAGTTCCTTTGACCTTATGATTCTCATTTGCTCTGACATGCACTGTGAGCGGTAATGTCTTATATAGACAGGTGTGTGGCTTTTCTAATCAAGTCCAATCAGTATAATCAAACACAGCTGGACTCAAATTAAGGTGTAGAACCATCTCAAGGATGCTCAGAAGAAATGGACAGCACCTGAGTTAAATATTTGAGTGTCACAGCAAAGGGTCTGAATACTTAGGACCATGTGATATTTCAGTTTTTCTTTTTTAATAAATCTGCAAAAATGTCAACAATTCTGTGTTTTTCTGTCAATATGGGGTGCTGTGTGTACATTAATGAGGAAAAAAAATGAACTTAAATGATTTTCGCAAATGGCTGCAATATAACAAAGAGTGAAAAATTTAAGGGGGTCTGAATACTTTCCGTACCCACTGTAAGTCACCTTGGAATAAATCACAGTAGGCCTATGTATCATGATAAAAAAAAGTGACTTTACACTCTGTAAAATACGGTAGGCTATAGCAAATTATTTCTCGGACCCACTATCACTTTAAGAACAGCTGGTCTACACAGAAGAAAGCCCTGTCTAGACTCTGCCCCAGTACGAGTTGTGTCCAGCTATTCATTAGTCTGATGAGAAAAATATTAAATTGATAAAATGGGTTATTAATCCATACAACTGCAGCAGTGGAGGACTATTATTCTGCTGCGTGATACTGCAGAAGAACTGATGGCTGCACGGTTTGATCTTCGGCTGACCAATCAGCAGAAAGGGGCGTTTAATTCCCGCCCACGTGTAGAAATCGAATATTCAAGCTGTTTATTAATTTTTCCACCCATGATGAAAAACGAAAATTTAAGATGAATTCTCTTTTTCGTTTTCTGGAAAAAAAAACGAAAAAGGAGCCGTTTTCTAATTTTTCTACTTTCAATATTAAATCAAAAAACGATTGATCGATTGATACACGGATTCAAACAGTCTCAATGATTTTATTTCAATCATGAAAGGACGTCCAAACCAAAATCAGGCAAAGCTCTGTGGAAGGCTTTGGGTGTGACGTCACCGCGTCTCTGCTACGTTGACGTCAGGCGCGTCAGCGGTGTCGGTGGTCAGTTCTAATAGTACACACGCACGCACGCACGCACACTCACGGTTCCAATAGTTCGGGAAGGTCGATCGCAGCCTCGTTAGTCGGCAAACATGATGTCCCTTGCTGCCCGTTCGGGGGCTTTTTCCCCATACCTGCAAGCTACCAATTATGCCGTGGCAGGTCCACTAAAGCCTCTCATACCCGGCGTCGTCATGAAGACCGATAAACTCTTGATGGACACCAAGAAGCCGTTCCTGTGCCGCGAGTCCTTATCGGGTCAGAGCGCGAAGAGCGGCCTCGCCGTGTCCGTCAGCCTCAACGGTGAGTGTCACTGCGGGGTAGAGTCAACGCGAGAGCCCCGGTCTCAGCGTAGCAGAGGGAGGCCGTGCAGCGGCGCTCACTCAAGGGCACAATGACCTCTCATATGTTTAATGTGTGTATTGAATAGGTTTAAGACGTTCGTAGTGTTGTACGTAATGAATGCTGAATTATTATTAGTTTGAACTGTATAGCGAAATAGCAGCAATAGCTCACGTGCTAAAGCAGTTAGCATGACCGAGGCCTAGCAAATGTCCTTGCCGCGGCTGTTAGCAAAGCATTCTGGAAAAATTTAACTTTTTTTTTTCTCTTTCAAGGTCCTTTATGATAGGATTACGATTAAATAATCAAATAAATGCCACTGTGTGGGATAATTCAGCAGATTTCGTATATGTTTTGGGACAAGTGTAGCTAATAGTTTCTTGCTAAGATTGGCCTAACGTTACATGCTGCTTATGTAGATTACTTCAGAGTTTAAATTTATTGAATTAGAAGCAACATTTGCTCATATAGAATCAGTTTTTAGTGTTATTGCAGCATAATTTCTGAATGAGCTGGTTGAAGAATACTCTACATATTTTCAATATTATTTACTGACCCAGTGACCCTGAGCCAGAGCAGTCCTACTGTGTAAACAAGACTTTTTATATATATATATATATATATATATATATATATATATATATATATATATATATGTGTCACTAATAATATGAATTAACATTAGATAATGTTTAACAGTTAGTTAGCAAGATGGGATGTAGCTATTTTCTTTTCTGTGCATACAGCAGGGTTCAAAACTCTGAGTTCATATTGAAAATCTGTGATTATTTTACAGATGATGTTGTGTACACATGTCAGTGGTCAAAATTAGTTTTTCCAAATCTTCAGAAAGCAGGGCGGTAGAAATAATTCATTTGTGAATAATGATAATCCATATTTAAAATAAGCATTATTATTTGTCATGTTTAAGTGTAACATTTGCATAACATTACATTTTATTAACATTTAGCTAAAAAATCTGCACTCTGAAGAGGAGATTTGGTATTTGGTGCCGTTATGAATTAAAAAAATAAATAAAAAAAAGTGTTATGTGCTGGCCGGATATCATATGACACAATCAATATATTGTTCTGTCACTGTTTTATATGTACATTTTTATGCAATGTCTTTATTTATTTGTTTGTTTGTTTTCTGTAGCTCGCTCTTTAGTGCGTTTCGCCCACACAGACATCAAGATCCCCGATTTCTCTGACTACCGGCGGCCTGAGGTTTTAGACCCAAAGAAGTCCTCACAAGAGAGCGGCGATACCCGACGGGCATTCTCCTATCTGATCACAGGTTCCACTGCTGTGGTTGGAGTCTATGCAGCCAAGACAGTTGTCACACAGTTTATCTCCTCCATGAGCGCCTCAGCTGACGTGTTGGCCCTGTCCCAGATTGAAATCAAGCTATCAGATATCCCTGAGGGTAAGAACATGACCTTCAAATGGAGAGGGAAACCCCTGTTTGTCCGGCACCGAACAGAAAAGGAGATTGCAGCTGAGGCTGATGTCAATCTCGCTGAGCTTCGGGACCCCCAGCACGACAGAGACCGCGTCCAGAACCCCACCTGGGTCATTGTCATTGGCGTGTGCACCCACCTGGGCTGCGTGCCCATTGCTAACGCTGGTGACTATGGTGGCTATTACTGCCCATGCCACGGCTCTCATTATGACGCATCTGGTCGCATTAGGAAAGGCCCTGCTCCGCTCAATCTGGAGGTGCCCTTCTACGAGTTCCCAGATGATGACACAGTGATTGTAGGATAAAGGACTGTACCGTAATAACTGATCAACACTGAACATGTGCTTTACTTGTTTGATTTTTGTCCATCTTGTTTCAGACTCCTAATCTGCATTGACTTGATGGGTAACAGAGGTTAATTGGATGTAATAAAGTGTATTTTATCGGATGGAAACTTCACTCAGCTCTATTTATTCAGTCTCAATATACACATCTATGTGTGTTTTACTTAATCACACAGGTTGTTTAATTTTATGCACATTATGCATTGGTTTACAGATAAGTAACAAATAAGATCTGTACTAAGTGTTGAAGTGATAAAGGCAAAGGGTAAGAGATAGGGATATAACGATTAACCACGAGCCGGTTGAAAATCAATTCAAATGTCACAATTCAGATCGGTTGAGATGCCAAACAAATCGCGATACAATTGGAGTATCAGTTTATATGAATGTATCTCTAAGAGGAACTGACTTTAGAAAAGTTTACGTAGTATTTTCTTTTCATCTAGCCTCAGAACGATGCATATTAAAGTAATGTTCATAAGATGCAGCTCTGCTTTGTTTACAGCGGTAACCCAGGAAACACTGTATCATTGCTGTTCATAAGCGCCACCTGCTGGCAGAGAGTGAATCTGCGTCTCATTCAGCTCGTCTGTGGTTTCGTTCAGATAAGTTTTGTGAAACCATACTACATAAAACAGAAGTCAGACCATTCTGTTTTTGCTTCAAATTTCGAAATTATAAAGTAATTTATATTTAATACTGCTCATGCTGCATCTTTGTTTGGATCATGATTAAAATGCAGTGGTTGCGTCTAATTGGGGAAGTCGTGGCCTAATGGTTAGCGAGTCAGACTCGTTACCCAAAGGTTGCGAGTTCGAGTCTCGTACCGGCAGGGGTTGTAGGTGGGGGGAGTGAATGTACAGTGCTTTCAATACCACGACTGATGTGCCCTTGAGCAAGGCACCGAACCCTCTACTGCTCCCCGGGTGCCGCAGCATAAATGGCTGCACACTGCTCTGGGTGTGGTTTCACGGTGTGTTTGTGCACTTTGGATGGGTTAAACGCAGAGCACTAATTCCTAGTATGGGTAACCATACTATTTTATTTGTGTAACTTGTTTGATTTGGGGTTGGTTTTAAAATTTCGATTTATTTTTTATTATATTTAAATTTCAAAAGCCTAATAAAACGACACCTTTTTCATTTACTGTATATGTCTTCAATCTCATTTTGTTAAAAAAATCATGAGAAAATCGAATCAAGTCCAAATCGTGATTCAAATCGAATCGTGAATTGAGTGAATCCTTACATCCCTAGTAAGAGAGAGTGCAGATTTTGACCAGCAGAAAGTCAGGTAGGTGATGTTTGCAGGTTGTAGGTTAACAAAAACTGCAATATACCTTACACAAGCATTGACACATTGATTCTGCACTCTTTTCTGTTGCCATAGTCAGTGGACAATGTGTCTTGATTGTGGCTAGGTTTCAATGGACTCTAATAAGAACAGTAAATGTAAAATATGGACCCATTAAAATGCTCTATTCTTAATGATCTGTGCATAAACAGAGCTCTAAGATGTGCTTACAGAGTTATGAATTGAATAAAGCCTTCACAAAATTTATGTTGTCACTAATATTTTTTAATCACTCTTAAAGTGCCATTCACACAATGTATGTTTCTGTTGGTAAAAACATGAGATGCAGGGTAGTGGAAAGAAGGGTCTAGAGAGCCGTATATTACCAGAATGTGATGCATCACCTCAAAATGATATAAAATCATGATTTTAAAATAGGAGAGTTAAAACAGTTTAACTATACATTAACATTTACTCCTCCGATGTGTCCGTGTGGCTCAGCAGCAGTTGAAGAACTGCTCATTCAGAAATGTCGCCTAGTGCAGTTTTATCTCTTTTGAGAGAACCTCTGCAAATGAGCCAAAACAGAATGTTATGTTTCGCAGGTATATTTGTAGGGAATAAATACATTTTTAATTGCCCATTAAAACACAAATAAGTTTGATTTACTTACAGTCCGTGTCAGGGCCGTGCACAGACCTTTTGAGGGGCATGTGCTGAAACTGGAAAAGCCAGTATATATATATATGGTTTCTTAGGTCTATAGGTGTACATGTTATACACTATTATAATTACATATGATATGGCTTTTAAATACTGCTTAATTTCTAAATCTAAAAAGGTGGAAGTCAGGACTAATTGACTTGGCCTGGAAAAAGGACATGGTATGATAGTTTGGCATTATACAGTGCAAAGGATATCTGGCCATCTAGATGTAAAGTAGGCTATAACAATGGGCCTCCTGGGTAGTTGTCATCATTATTTGTAGGGTCCTGTGTTTGTGAATTGCTCGTGTACTCACTCTTTTTTAAATTGTATTTTATATATATATATATATATATATATACACACACACATATACATACATACAAGTGGTGTTCTGAAATGAGGAGGATCACTCAGTCGCTTTGTGTCAAACTCAAATGCAGTTACGGGGTTTTTGACCAGTGAATGTGTGCATATGTGCATTTTGTCCGTCATTAAAACGGCGGCGTTACGTTTTCATCACCAGGTGTTTGTTGTAGCTATATGGGCGGGGCGCTCAGTTTCAAATACATAAATTATGAGCCTTTATAGACATAGTGTTTCTTGCGTAAAGAAAACGCTGTACTTATTCAAACAACATGATCTTTATGTACCCTTGCAGACCTAGTTCAGCTGCTGTGGAACTTCAGTTCATTCAGTCAAGATAGAGGGGATGGAGTTATGAGGTTTACTGACAGTTTGAGCGGATCCAACAAGATTGTCACAAGCTCTTTTTAATACCTTTCATTAGCTAAATATTTGTAAAGCAGACAGACAGATGTAAAGGGTGACCAATATCATTAATTTATTGAAGAAAAAAAACCCACCATCACCAAAAAAAGGGCACTTCGGAGTGTAAGGGCAAAAAGGGCATGTGCTCTGCACAGGTTGCCCTACCTGTGCACGTGCCTGGTCCGTGTTCTATGTCGGTGCATTTTCAGCAAGTGGAATAATTACGTCTTAAGACAGGACATAAATGCTTAATTACAGTAAACAGTTGATTTAAGCTACCAATAATACTTCTAGTCTGTAAAATATAATAGCTTGTCCATTAATTAAGATGGACCATGTGGTGCTGGTGGTTCAAAAAGTACATCCACTGTGCCCAGGGGAAAGTACAGAAAATGTGCCAACATGAGCAGTGGTGATTAAGAATGTAAAAACTGGTCAACACGTCTGGCGTTCTCGCAGTTCATTGAATAATAACAGCTGTCCTGACATTTTATCCTACCCATCAGATTGTCCTACCAGGGTTTACTGCGCATGCGCACATCAATATTGCGTCCTTTTTCTCACGCTGAACAACAATATTTAATGTATTTGCGTTACTGTAAGGGTAAGTTTAGGGTTGGGGTAGGTGTAGACTTTAAATAAACACAATCTAATAGGTAGGAACAAAAAAAATATTGTTGGTTTCCTGTAGCTGTATCCCTTCTAGCTACAACTGTGAATATAACACAATTACTGTAAGGGTAGGTTTAGGGTTGTGGTAGGTGTAGACGTTAATAAACCATAATTTTACAAGTAGCATTTTTCGTTGTCGAATTGTACTACCCACTGATTTAATGGGAGAACACCGGCTATATAGAGAAGTATTCACTGTCTCTAGATGTGGCTATAAAGAGATTGCATACTTAATTTCTTCCCTTTCACTCTGTAAGCGTCACACTTCAGAGATGAACTGATAAACCACAATGTTCATATAAAGTGAAGGAACTGACTATTTTACTACAATTTATGCTTTAGAAACTTAGAATTTCCAGATGAAGTGAATTGGTGTATACTGTAGTAATGTGCTCTTGTGAAGCAACACAATGACATGTAAACAGTAGCGTTCCTCTCATCCAGATATTATTTGAATAAATGTTTCAGGGCCATATTATATAGAGTAGCTTTTCTCCATGGTGCATTTATGTTTGAATGTCTCGCAGGTCTGAGAAAGACATTGGACATGTATGCTCCTTAGCTGGGCTGCACAGAACTTCAGATGACATTTGAAGTGAAACCGTTAATTCATATTTACGCCACTTGACACAGGCACACAGCATATGCTTTAGTTGGAGCATTTTAACCTAACAAATTCCAGATTCAGGTTTGCCTTTTATTATTGCAGTACTAATACTGCTTCTATTAGCCAGACATTTTAAAATGTTGAACTTTTCTCTGAATGTGTCTAGGTAGCTGCGCTGCACATTCATTGATTTCATTTTCTGGCGAGGTCTGGGTATTTTAATACATTTAATGCACCGGATTGCCGTCCACTCTGCCTTTCTCTGGAGCATCCACCACTTATGACATGCAACCTGCTCAGTCGTCCTGGAGCCCTCAGCTCTTGCCAGGTCCTGCTGCCAGTAGCTTGGCGGACATTCAGGTCTGACTGATAGAATGCTGATATCCCAGGGGTTGTCAGGGAACCATTGTGTATCAGTTGAAAGTCGCGGACATCCCTGGCTCCAACGTACGTGTTTAGCATCCAAGAGCAATCTCTTTATTGGTCTAATTTCTGGGCAAGAATTCGCTCTGAAAGGCAAATTTCTCAAATTCAGCTCAGGAGGGTTCATCAGTCACTCTGGGCTGGTTGAGATCCCTGTATGAAACGCAAATTCAAGTTTTTAATGAGTGTATTTCAGAGACTGAAGGATTACAACACATTGTTTATTCAGTTGCTTAATTTTGTATTGTTTTTTTTTCCGGTCTCAATTGGACTCCACTAGTTTAAGATGCACATCTGCTTGTACGATTGGACTGCATAATGCACAACTTCCCTGTGGGGACAATATAAATCAGACCAATGGGAGAATCAGGTGATTCTGTTTTGTTTTGACAAATGACTTGAGATTAAATTTTTTGGTGTGGTAACAAAGGCTTGTTTGATTGGAATTAGTTATTTTCTTCTGATGCAACATAATGAAAGGGATGAAGTGCTAGACAACAACCAAAATATGGCATTCTGCACTCGTATCACAATGGTGTTGCTATGTTGATCATTTTTTCACAGTTTAGAATTGAGCACTTCAAAGCCTATGGAGGAAGCTTGCAATGATTCAGAAGCTGCATATGCTACGTTATCTTTGAAGAGGGTATGCGACTCTGTGAGGGAGGAACAAGAAAACCAAGACAATTAGCTTAAAATTCTCTCTGATTTGCTCTCCTATTATCTGATGTGTCACATTAATGTTATAATCCTCCATTTGTCTCAGGGGTGATCAGATTACGATGAAAGATTTATTAGGCTCCCCGTAATTCATTTGAACTTGTTTTGCATAACTTAACATAGTAATGGGTTTTTCTTTTCTTTATTAAGAATGGCTGCTAATGCATCTTTTCCTCTAATATCATTCATTCTGTTTATTAATCTGTTCCATCTTCACGACAGTGTGTTTTTATTTTTAGTGAACAAAGTGTCATAATCACAAGTGATGCATACTTTTTTAACCTTAGGCTATTTCAGATTTACTGTTGCCTAATCTATCTCTATTTATTGGCAGAACTTAATTTTTCATTTTTGTAAGTTTTTATTGATGCTAAAACATACAATTTAGACATATTTCAACGTTTAAAACGTACAAATAGCTACGTATTTTTAGCTAAAAACGTACAAATATTTACGTATCTTTTATATCAAGATGTTCGTATCAATGCAATTTAGACCCTTTAACCTAACCCCAAACTACCCATTTTACAGTGAATATGAATTTTTATCATTTTATTAATAAGCGATTTAGATTTTTAGACCCCTTAACCTACCCCCAAACCTTAACCTACCCATTTTATAGCGAATATAAAAGGATATAAAACTCAATTGACCGAAATATGCAGGAAAATAACCATTTTAGTAACAATATAGCATTCAAATATTTTTTATAGTCGCTAATCCCACTCCTACATATAAACCTAAACATTTCTGTACAGTGTAAGAAAAACATGACAGACAGATAAATGCAATTACAATCATTTATTTATTGCAAAAATGTCAAAAGCATGCACCAAAAGTAATCCAAATGATGATGCGTTGCAGCCGCAGTCCTCTCTGGCGGAATACAGTAAATTTGTGTGAGGTGCAGAGCAGAATTTAGGTTGTTAATCGCTGAAAATATTATCCAGATTATTTTCCAGATCCAGGCGCCAAAGCCACTAGATCGCCGAATAAAGGCTTGGATTTGGGTCTGTTCTTCGCAGTCCTATGGATTCTGAAGATTTGGATTACAACGCACAAATAAAATTGTTTCCTTTCGTAATTATGTTGCACTTTTGGTGTATTTTATAGTTCTATTGTCAGTCACAGCATGTCGGAGAAAACGCCTTTTGTGGCCCATGGCAAACAAAGTAAACATTACATGACAAGTATTTTAAGGTTTAAAGTGAAGTCTTGTTTAACATTATGTAGGCCTATTCTTGGAAATGAGCGGGCAGCAGAAATCACAACAAAACAAAATATTATCATTTCATATTAAAGCTGCAGACCTGAAATCAATATTTGAGCAAGTACATAACCAGCCAGTGTTCGAAACTATCGCCTTACTTTAGCCCGATTCACAACGGTCAGTATATAATAATGTCTTCTAATTTGAGTGGTACGGGTAGGTTTTCGCGGGAAATTCGAGCATGCGGCTGCGTCATTAAATCACTTCCGTAAACATAAAGAATACTAGACTATTGCATGTGAGGATCCTTCAGGTGGCCGATCATTTATAGCCTTTTCTCACAGCAGCTGGAATAATTAAACGTATCATTTTGATGGTGGATTGTAATCTAGAAAGGATTATGTGTTTAACACTCGACCGCATGGTGTGGCCATATGGCAACATACTATTTGTGTTTCCTTGCCACTGTCTCTTTATGAGGACATTCTCGTTTTTTTTGTTGGAAAGAGAAGACCTTAGTTTAGCCAATGATGTGCTTTGATTAAGTCACATGACATGCAGTTTTTTTCTGTGGCGAGATTTCTGACAGACTGCCGTCTCTTGTTGGTAGTTGCTGAAAGCAAACTAAAATGTCAGTAACAAGCATGTTCATATTCATAGTCTTCCTCTCATAAGATTGCTGTGTTTTGGTTTTATGTCAATGTTTTATGATAAATGAGATACAGTATTATATTTGTTTTAACTTTATAGTTTAGCAGTTTAAATAATATTCATGAACAATGTAATGAAATTATAAATTATACATTTATTTTTTATAAATTATAAAAAATTATAAATCATTATTCAGCAAAAAGAATGAAAAAAATAAAAGCACAAGTTGTTGGAAAGTATGTATAAGGTGTCAATTATAAGTACTGTGTTAAAGCTTATAATAGCACCAATTGAATCAACACAAACAACATTTCTGAGGAAAAATATTCACTGTAAGTAAACTTACACTTATTCTAAGTTAGATCCACTATTGTATGCTGTTGCCGTATGGCAACATATCAAAAAAGTACCTTAAAATAATATTTTCTTTCCATTTTTTTTCCAGCACTTCAAGTTAAGCCATTCTTAGAAAATAAAAATATTTAAATATTTTTTCTATAGGTCTATCATAATGCGTGCGGTAGAGGGTTAAATTATATTTAAATTAAATATATTCCAGTGAAATTTAATTATATTCCAGTTTTAAATGTGCTTCTGATTACAGATAGCCTGGGATTACACAAGATTTGTATTTTAAAGACAACCAGTCCGAAGGGAGCATAATTTGCTTTTTGGGTTAAAATAATTTCTTAATATGAAATTCGAGTGGTATGACAATTAGAGATTAGACTGTACAGAAATTGAAATCTACTCGCTTATACACACTATACTCATAGTCACGCAATGCTGATGTTGTTAACATGAACAATTTGAGAATAAAGTATAACAATAATAATAATTTGCACGGTTTGATGTGATATGAGCTAATTTAGATTAAATCACCATTGGTAGCTCGATTTCTTATAATGCTTTTTTCCTCAGTTGGTCAGAACAAATGTGGCAGACTTGTTACTTACTTGTTCAGATGACAATATCTGGTGAAAATGCTTATTTGAGTCATATATTCCAAGACGTAGGTGAGAATCTGTGAGTGCAAAGTACAATACCCACACTGGTGCGGTGACTGACTGCCACACATACTCCTAAAAACATTAGATTAATCCGCGCTGGAGCCATGCCGCCGCACAACCCACGCAAGGAAGATAATTCCACACACAGCTGCAATTGCAGGTTTTCAAACAGAGATGGCGACAAAGGCAAAACTTACGGACTGCAGCTTTAAGTAAACAAGTAAACAATTTAATAATGCAATTGAAAACAAGGTAATTGATATGACAACTAAAAACAACTAATAATAATAATATTAATTCCGCGATTTCAATATTTATAAGGATACATTTTTAGGTGTCGTCAATACGTCAGTTTTGTACGTTTAAATGCTGAAAATAGGTAAGTGTACGTTTAGATGCTGAAAATATGTCAGTATTGTATGTTTTAGTGCCTGTAAAAACGTAAGTAAATGTACATTTATAGAACAACATTTTAAGTGAAATGCATACGAATTATCATGAGATCACGTTGCCATAGCAACTGATTTATCAGTGCATCTAATTTCTTGACATGCATAACACTCTGATCTCAGTCAAAACATCTGAAATTGCCTTCACGTAACCTTGGGGAAAGTTTTTGAATTTAATAAAGCCAACGGAAGAGAAAACTGCATTCATAACTTTCTCAGCAGATTGCTCAAAATAAAATTATTCTTACAGAAATACATTTCTTATTAGATTTAAATATTAAAAAGCCAGATCCATTCGACTTATGTGCAGTGTCTTTTAAACAAGCTGATTCACTGTGAAAGTGGCTCTGTGTTCATTCTGATGTCTGAGCTTTAAAAGGCAAGAATGGAGAAATTGAGAAAGATGCCCTATTGTCCTCCCCCTCCCCTTTTTCTATGAGCATGAGAGTGAATAGGTGGAAATGAGACATCACATAGAAATCGTCGCATCATTAGGGGAAATTGATCTCTGCTTTTATACTATGGTGCAGTGTTGACTGCAGCTGGAGCTTTACAAGCCCATCTAAAGCATCCTCCACATGTGGCACCACGCACCGTACCCACATGTGCACCGAGTGCCAAGAATGGTGCCTAAATGACTCTTCACTCTGGAGCGGAGCTGGGGAGCGAGGTTGACGTGGGGGACTAGAGAATAATAAACTCTAATGAAAGTCTCTCTTTTCTTCCTCCTTGTGTGCCAGGAGCTTTTGTGCTCTCACAAGCAGCCGTTGATCTTCGGGTTGGGCTGTGAAGAGCTTCATTAATCCTGTCAGTCAACAGCAAACGGCAGCTGAGTCATCCTCCGGGCAAAAGTAGAAAGACAGAAAACAGTGCCCCGGGTCACCCTCCGGGCCACTCCTCTAGTGAATGCACAATCACTCTGTTCGATTACTTCAATTTTATGTGCTTGTGTGTGTGTGTGTGTGTGTGTGTGTGTGTGTTTTTTGTTTTTTTATCTCTATTTAACATGTTATGCTTCAAGCAGCCACCCCTGCTATGGCTTTTATTCACAGGTTTTTCTTCATTTAGGATTTGGTCCTCTTGGCCTCTTTTTGCACTTATGCATCCCAGTGACTAGTAGCTGCTCTCTAGCTTTTCTCAATACATGTTAACGGGGTAATTGACTGCAGGCACGATGGGGTTTTAATAAAATGTGTCTGTCTATGCAGTGGAAACATGATTTTTTGTTTTTTAAACAGATTGTGCTACTGTCAGTCACTGAAGCCCTGCGGATTGCAAAACCTGATTCCAAATCATCAGTTCTTATTTTGCTGGATCTATCAGCTGCATTTGACACAGTAATTCATCAGATCCTCCTGTCCACCCTCTCATCACTGGACATCACAGGGATTCCACTTTGCTGGATTGAATCCTATCTCACTGGTAGGTCTTTCAGGGTGGCCTGGGGAGGGGAGGTATCCAAAGCACATCAACTGGTCACTGTGGTTCCTCAGGGATCAGTTCTTGGACCCCTCCTCTTCTCCATATACACTACATGACTGGGTCCCATCATACAGGCACATGGCTTCTCCTACCATTGCTATGCTGATGACACACAGCTCTATCTCTCATTTCAACCAGATGATCCAACGGTAGCTGCACAGATCTCAGGCTGCCTGGCGAATATCTCGGCATGGATGAAAGAACATCAGCTAAAGCTCAACCTGGCAAAGACTGAGCTTCTTGTCTTCCCTGCCACTCCAATTCTACAGCATGATTTCACCATCCAGCTAGGTTCTTCTACAATTACCCCATCAACTTCGGTCAGAAATCTTGGTGTAATCTTTGATGACCAGCTGACCTTCAAAGACCACATTGCAAAGATTGCTCGATCTTGCAGGTTTGCGTTGCACAACATTTGAAAGATCAGGCCCTTTCTAACGGAGCATGCTGCACAACTTCTTGTCCAGGCCCTTGTCATTTCTAGGCTGGACTACTGCAATGCTCTTCTGGCTGGACTTCCATCAAGCACAGTCAACCCTCTACAAATGATTCAGAATGCAGGGGCATGACTGGCTTCAACAAGCCCGAAAGAGCCCATGTTACACCTCTCTTTATCTCCTTGCACTGGCTAACGGTTGCGGCTCGTATCAAGTTTAAGACATTGATGCTTGCATATAAAATAGCCACAGGCTCAGCACCCACCTTCTTCCACTCACTATTACGCCTCGCACGACTGGTCTTCAATGAGCCCAAAAGAGCCCATGTTACGCCTCTCTTTATCTCCTTGCACTGGCTACCGGTTGCGGCCCGCATCAAGTTCAAGACATTGATGCTTGCATATAGAACAGCCACAGGCTCAGCATCCGCCTATTTCCACTCACTACTACAAATCTACATACCTTCCAGAAGTCTGAGATCCGCTAGTGAGCGACGCCTCGTGGTACCATCACAGAGAGGCTCAAATTCACTTTCCAGAACATTGTCGTTCACCATTCCTGGCTGGTGGAATGATCTTCCCACCCCTATCTGGAATGCTGAATCCCTGACAATTTTCAAGCGACAGCTGAAAACTCATCTCTTTCAACGCTACTTGACTTCATCTTAAATAAATAAAAAAAACTTTGTCTTTCTATTTATTTATTCATTCCCTTTCTAGCTTGTACTTATTTGAGCAGTGCCTGAAACTTGGTTGTGATGAGTGGGGGCGGGGCCGAGAGCCGTGGGAACGGAGCGAGGCCAGTGGAGTAATTGATAATGAGCTAAACCTGCACCACTCACCGGTCTCGAGTCCCACGGAGGAGCTCCGGAAGGATGAAAGGAGGAGTTACGACAGTGAAAGACGAGAGAGGACCAGGCCTGGACTTTATTTTGTGTTTTGGTTCTGTTTGTGCATGACAGTCATCCGCGAGGGGCTGTCGTGCTATTTTGTGTTTATTTTTGTGTTTAGTTTTCTTTGAACATTCGCCGGTTCCCGCCTCCTTCTTTCTGTGACTACAAACTGTTACATTAGTGCCGAAACCCGGGAGGAAGGAGGGACACGCTGTCAGAGAGCCCTCGATGCTGAGGGGGATCGTGGTGCTGAGGAGGCAGCAGGAACAAGCAGAGAGACCGCCGGTGGCTGCCCGAGGCGGTGGTGCTGGAACGATGGAAGATGAGGTGGGACGGAGAGCTCGCTGCCGCACTCCTGGGTCAAGGAGGGGTGGCTGCCGTCCGAGAGGAAGCGGAGGATTCGGCCCCGTTCAGGAGGCCGGAGCCTGCTGCCGTCCGCCATGATTGGGGAGGAGCAGGGAATGGGGGACTCTCTGCCGGCTGCCCTCAACAGGAGGAGCCATCGCCGTCCGCCAGGAGGCAGAGGAGCGGTGGGCCGTCCACCAACGATGTCCATTACAATCGCATGGCACCGCTAGTGAGAGCCTCTCAGCCAGTTGAGGACCAAGCGGCAGTGTGTCCGGGAACCGGACCGCTAATTTTTTTTTCTTTTCCTATCTCCCCTCTCTTGTATCTGTCTCTCCTCATCCTTCCGTCTCCTTTTCTCTCGCCTCGTCTGTCTGTCCTTACCCCCAGGTACGCCACGGCCGCCGTGATCGGCTCCCCCGGAGGAGGAGCAGGGGGGGGAGTAGAGCGCAGTCTCGGGAGTACCCCCGGGCCTGCGAGGGGCGATGGGGGTATGTGACGAGTGGGGGCGGGGCCGAGAGTCGTGAGGAGCGAGGCCGGTGGAGTAATTGATAATGAGCGACACCTGCACCACTCACCGGTATCGAGTCCCACGGAGGAGCTCCGGAAGGATAAAAGGAGGAGCTACGACAGTGAAAGACGAGAGAGGACCAGGCCTGAACTTTATTTTGTGTTTTGGTTCTGTTTGTGCGCAACAGTCGTCCGTGAGGGGCTGTCACGCTATTTTGTGTTTATTTTATTATTCGTTCGCTGGTTCCCGCCTCCTTCTTCCCGTGACTACGAACTGTGTTACATTGGTATTACAAGCACTTCCTGTGTATGTTTGCCTCTTTAAAAAGAATCGCTTTATGTATTCCCCAATTGTAAGTCGCTTTGGATAAAAGCGTCTGCAAAATGACTAAATGTAAATGTAAATAATATATTCTACACGAAAAAAAGGGCTGTGATAGCCTCGTGAGCAGCGTGCCAACATGTAGCGCTGTTGTGCTTCAGGCAGCTCATGTTTGAGTCTCGACTCGCGAACCTTTCAAGAGGTTGAAACTCCCACTTCACTTACTATGTCTTATGTTAATTTGCTTATACTGTAATAATGGAAAGCTGGTTGAAAATCAGTGAAATCACCTTACCATTTTATTTAAGCAGTAACAAAATAACATAAAATAGAATAAAATAAAGTAAATATATAAAATAAAATATAAATAAAAACCATTAAACAATAAAACATCCATATACAGCCAACTCTTGAATATGATGATCAAAGCATGATTGATTTTTTTTATGTATTTATGTCTCTTATATTCCTAAACTTATTACACTGAAGCAGAAAGCAGGTCTCTCTCTGAACCTAACCAGTGTCACATGAGCACAGTCCTTCTTTTGAAGCCATTTTTGTCTGTTTCTACCGCTTTCTGCTGTGATCAGTGAGCTTGTACTTTATATCATCTGTCTATGCTTTATATTTCTGACCATGTAGAAATATTCTGCCAGGTCTAATTTTCTGTTTAGGGTTATTTTCTGGTCTGTTTTTTGTTGTTTTTGTTTTTAAAATGGCCCAATATGTATATGTTGTGACACAAAATTGTGGCTGGAATGTCTGAATTTTCCTGTAGCTTAAAGCTGGTGCAGGATCACTGACCGAACCCTCCTGATGCTCTGATTTGTGAGGTAGACAAAGAGTAGATAGAGTATGTTATAGGGCAGAATTTCCCAGCGTGAAGGTGTATCTGATTTTCTGTGATCATCAGGTTGTCTGCATAGTGGGGAAATTTCACTGCAGAATTGCTGATTGTTCCAGAAGCATTGCTAACTCATGCAGGGGCGGACTTAAAGGGGTCCTATTATGCTTTTTCACTTTTTCAACTTTAGTTAGTCTGTAATATTGCTGTTTGAGCATAAAAAAGATCTTCAAAGTTACAAAGCTCAAAGTCCAATTCAAAAAGAGATATTTTATTTAACAGAAATCACTTTTCAAAAACTACAACGAATGACTCGTTTGGACAACAACGCATATTTTTCGGAATTTGTGATATCACAAATACCGACGAATGGGGTGAACCCTGGTTGAGCTGCACTAGAGAAGGCAACGAGTGTCAGAGACACGCTAGCTTTCCCCAAGGCAGACGACCTAGAGTGGTTACAATCATCCGGGTTTAAATCGCGCTCAAATTGATTTGATTTTGATGTAATATTTAGCTCGCAGCTTCAGTGTATGCTAAGGGGCATGACATTTCCCGACCAGGCGCAGAGTGGTCCCAATCACAACACACACTGGCCCAGCTAACCAATCACAGCACATTTTTCACGTATTTCACGCATCACGTATTTCAGAAGGCAGGCCTTCATTTGATACAGGAACTATTTGAGCCGTTCATGCCAGACTGGGGAGAGAGGTGTTGTAATAAATGTAAAATATGTGGAAAATATATATATTTTTCAAACAAACTAGTATGAGAGCCTGTTCTATTACACCCCCAAAACAATATCAAGACTTTGTAAAAGAGAATAATAGTACCCCTTTAACCATTAGGCAAAGGTAGGCGACCACCTTGGGCCCTCAAAAGCCAAGGGCCCCCTAAAATGCTTTTCATATAGGAGATGTGCATTAAGCGCTGACAAGCAAAAGTTTGCTGTTTACGGTGTTTATTACCACAACATCTGTCCGAATTGAACGTGCTTTTTGTGTATCCTGCTTAGGGTTGCGAATCGAAAATTGATTCCGATTCCAGAATCGGATACTTAAGATCAGGAATCGGATACTTGTTGTCAAATTAAAATTTCGATTTTGCCTATCAATTCCTAGCGAACACGATTCAAACACCATTGTGATTCTGTTCCTAAATTACAATGATTTGTCTGTTTCATTCCTCAACCTTTGATGTGTGCGATCAATGTTGTGATCACTTGGTTCTTCCGTGCAGTATACGATCACATCAGTGTGATTTGAACATTTAAATTTGTGTTTGCGCTGCCATTGACCTAAAGAGAGCAGCTGTCATCTGTCATGAATGAAACAGCTTCACAGTCTTTTCAACCACACATTATCATTATTTCTGTTACAAACATTCAAATCACAGAAGTACTGGGATAAAAGTTTATAGTTCAGATATCGACTATGTGTATGATGTGTATGGTAGCGATTAAAATAGAATAAATCACCTTTTGAAAGTAATTTGATGCTTCAAATTAAGATTTATCGATTACATTGTTACGCCAGTAGGTGGCGAAAAGAGGCTGTTAAAATGTATTTGTCTTTGAATCAAAAGAGATTTGTTAAAGAACGTGGATTCATCCAGTAATGAAACAAGTACATCTTGAGTGAGTCATTTAATCATTAATTCATACATTACATGTGATTTAGTTTAGTTGTCTAATGTTTTTTCTTCTGAATTATGAGAGAACCACAACTTCCATTGGGGAAAAAAAACGAAAAAAAAAAACCTACATTTATCCAGAATCACGCAGTTCTATTTTTCACACAAACATCTCTTAAAAAGTCCAGTTTTTATGTAGCCTGTTGATTTTTGTTCATGGTATTCAGCTCCAAAAAATGGTTTGCAAAAAATATACACAGGATAAATGTTTGATATCATTATTTAATCACATTGGAATTGAAACTGGGAATCGAAAAGAATCGGAATCGGTAAGCAGAATCGGAATCGTACGGTGGCCGAGAGAGCTCAACGCGCTGCAACTTAAGAAAACACATGCAAATTGAAAAAACACCAGCAAATTAAGAAAACATCTTCATCAGTTTGACAACACACCCTCTGCTAATCCTCACAACACATGCAAATGAAGAAACGCGCTGCAAATCCTCACAACACATGCAAATGAAGAAAGGTGCTGCAAATCCTCACAACACATGCAAAAAAGAAAAGATGTTTAACTTTTTATTTATTTGTTTTTGTTCTGTTTATATTTCATTTTTATTATTCTTTATGTATTTATTGTTTTGTATTCTGGTTGTGTATGTAATTTATTGCTATGACTGTATCCCCTGTGAATGTTATATCTTCAATAATAATAAAAAAAAAAAAAAAAGGAATCACTAGCAGAAACTCAAAAAAAAGCCACTGCACAAAACAAATCTCAGCCGGCTCCGTCACTTTTTTGGGTCCCCATGAAACATTTCCGTTGTTGTCCGTGCTATTTGCAGCGCGTTTCTTCATTTGCATGTGTTGTGAGGATTTGCAGCGCGTTTCTTCATTTGCATGTGTTGTGAGGATTTGCAGCGCGTTTCTTCATTTGCATGTGTTGTGAGGATTTGCAAAACTGATGAAGATGTTTTCTTAATTTGCTGGTGTTTTTTCAATTTGCATGTGTTTTCTTAAGTTGCAGCGCGTTGAGCTCTCTCGGCCACCGTAGAATCGGAATTGATCAAATTCAAACGATACCCAACCCTAACAGTTTGAAGGAGATGAAAATATTATGCATCTGAAGCTGTAATTAAATATTGAGAGACAGTGTGTATTATATGTTTATAATTGTTTTAAATGCCGCTTAATCATTTATGAGAAGGAACCAAGTAGAGGACACATACGCAGTTACTTTTTTGATTGATATATTCCTTAGGTGTGTAAATGTGTAATTGCCTTTTCATAATTTTTTCAGTTTTACTTAAATTTGTAGTTAAAATAACTAAAAATAAATGGATTTTAAAGTTTAGAATTAGACAGCCTTTGCACACATGCTTACGCTGGTAACTCATCAGTGGACTTTCCTCGTCAATATAGGCTATATATTTTTCACACGTTTTTCATTCTAAACTTTCTGACGATCCAAAAGCGCCTCCTACTGGCAGAGAATGAATATTCATTTTCAATAATCCAGTCTGTAGTTTTTGTTCAATGCGAAAATCCACCCACATAACATAATTTAAATTAATATAATAATTTATACTTCTGACTGACCCCTGGTTTAAACGCTCAATTTTGAGGTTTATCATTTTATAATTTATTTTGTTTTTGTGAAAACCTGAATCTACAACACGAAAGAAAGCCATTATAACATGTACATGAAAAATTTAGAAACATTGGACACAACTATGGGGTACCATTGTGCAGTAGCAAGCATCACAACAAAAAAAGGAACCTCAAGGTTGATCTAGGAAAATGTGTGCAAATGTATAGGGCCCAATTCCTATATTTTGCATGGGGCCCCCAATTCACTAAATCTGCCCCTGAACTCATGAATGGATAAACTGAACAGAGTTGGACTCAAACTGCAGCCTGGTCTCGTTCCACACCCTTGTGTGTAAAAATTGTTCTTTTATTGCCTAATTTACTCTCTCTCTGCCCTCATTCCATCTCTCCTCCATGCTCCTTAGTCCTTTATATCTGTCCTCAGAGGAAGAAAGAAGCTGTGGTTTGAGTGATAGGGATGGGGGCTCTCAGCAGGACTTCATAATCTTGTTTATATCAGAGTAATTAACACTTCTTTGAACTCATCGGAGTTGGCATATCCAATTAGTTGCCTCTCCTTTTCCACCAAATAACACAGAATGTGCTTTTTCTGCTCGCAGGCAGTTAAACAATGGATTGAGTATATTTCAGGAAGTACTCAACATAATCTACTTGAATATAAATGCAAAAATTTTAGGATGAAGCATTGATGTGGCGGGCCAATTTATGTGTTCACCAAAATCCTGGATGGAGCCTCTACTGTGATATAAAAAGAAAGGCCCTTTGTACACTGCTTTTTAGAAGATTTAGTGTATGTGCTGTGTGTAAAATGTGGCTCTTTGTAGGTCTTCATTCCCCTCAAAGGGAATTTCCAAATCCGAGTATTACTTATATTTTTGAATGAATAACAAGCAATGTTTTTGACATACAAAGCATGGACACATATATTTAAAACATTTGTTATTGATGATAACTTATGGTCATAAATATTATTCAGTACTGATAGTCATTTCATGACTCATAACTAACTAGTATTAGGGCTTTTCACATAGTTATCACTGGGTCATTCTTAACCCTGGGTAAAAATAATCCTGGGTATTCATAAACTGACGTTTCATACTGCACATTCCTAAACCTGGGTTATCAATCTTATTTCCATATTTGTGGTGCTGTACTATCAGGTTTTCCTGAATTAACCTTCAGACTATAAAGGTAAGAATTAAATTAATTAAACACTTGTTCCATCTCCATTTGACATTTCCCCCCTCAAACACTGAAATTACTACATTGTGTGTCGTTTCCATAAGTGTCCAAAGCACATAAATATGAGCCACGAGATTGGGTGTCACGGAGCAGGGTTTCATAACCCAAGGAACAAAAAGCGACGCTGACACCTGTTTCTAATTTACAAGTGCAAAACATTACTCTATCTCGGCTTAAAAGTGGGGTTAAGTGCAGTGTGAAAAGCCCAATTGTTAGCCCAATAGTTAATATACATTTAATTAGACTGTTTAATCAAAATCATATAAACAAGAGTGTGATATTGCTTTTAAAGTACTGTTGCACTATAACAAGAAGTTAATTATAAATGTTTCCTACTTTCCTTCCACTCCACTCATAAACTGCAATGTGGGACGCCATGAACACCAACTAAATACCAGCACTCTTGAAAATGTCCCAGACAATCAAACATTCCATTTCATATTACTTGCTTTCAAGGAACTGAAATTCAAGGAATTGAAAGTGACTGCTTGTGCATGATATGTTTCATACTTCAGTCTTTTTGAGATACTACACTCCTTAAACCTTTAGATTATACAATTAAAAACTATTATAACTATTAAAATATAAACTTCACATTTTGAACCTGAAATTGATTGATGGAGGGAAAAAAAAAAAGATTTGCTGTGAATTTGGTCTGAAAAATAATCACTTATTTATAGTTCTCTGCTCAGTGTAGACATACAATTACAATTTGATTTGAAAAGGTTTTGCTTTTGTGCTCTGTTATGATATATGAGTAATGAAAATTACACCATGTCAATTCATTAAATTAAATAAAAGCACATGATAACAAACATTTCAGAGTAGTAGTACAATATTAATTTACAAGAGGCCTCTTTTTCCTGATGCATTGCAAGTATTATTTAAAATTTCACAACTGTACTAATAATCTTGAAATACAATAGTCCATATACTCCTCAAATGGCTTCAAATGCTTAAGAAATCATACAATATACACCTGTATCGCTTAACACTCAAGATAAGGAAAAGGAAGCATCTGATTTTGACAAAGAGAGAAATGTAAGCAGTGGGCAGATGGATGAATGTGGCACAGGGGCCCAAACATCTGCTGGCGCTACAGTGAGGATAGGAGGCTGAAATATCTCTGCCTGTATGGAGGCTGGCAGGGCCAATCTGCTTCCTATGATTCACTGAGAAACCGGCCAGATTCATCACAAAGAGGGGTCGTCTCCTCGCCCGTGCTGAGACGGGCCGGTTTGTTCAACAGATCATGTGGACAGAGCAAAGAGCTCTGTGCAGCCAGAGACATGTTGCTGAGTCTCATGTTATGATATTCTGTTATTCATTCTATGTACTGAGATATGTAATTGTGTCATTTATCTACTTGCTGGTAAGAATAATGCAAACTGGCTGGCACAAAAGACACAAAACAGTATTTGTTTTTTTCTTTTGTAAGTAACAAAGAAAATGCTACAATCTTTTTTACGTTAAAAACAGCATGCAGACATCCAATAGTCTATTTACAAATATCTGTTCATGTTTATTTGTACATTAATTTCTTTCCATTGGTCTCATATGAGGACGAGTCAAGACAAAAATTATGGAGTTTAGCTGAGAAAAATTTTCAAGACAATTGCAGGGCTTCACTGTACTATGGTATAATCTCAGAGCAGGTTACTGAGCAAGCAATTGTGCATTTGTGGAATAAAAAACTTTCTTCTTTTCACTCTCTATCATACATTAATCTTTCCATCTTGTGAGCTTTTCTCATTTTCTGCCTATATATTTCCATAAAGAATGCCTCTAGTATGGACTTGCTGTCACAGAACATAGGAAAATAAAGAAGATATATGAGATTTCCAGGCTGAGTGCAAAAATTGCAATGCTCAGCATCTTTCCTAAAAGACAAAGTTTTTCCTTCTGCCAGTTCACCATGAACACTGGCAAACTTTTTGTTTGCGTTAAGCCAGGAAGCTAAGTGCATTAAACACCTTATAAGGAGCTGGATATGTATCTATCTATCAATCTAGTCACCGTGATTTTGCCAAGTAAGACATGTTCCTGGATCAACATCTTTTTTTGATCCTGGATCAACATAACTGTCCAAAAATATAGACTTGACCCAATCCCTACCCCTAAACCTAACCCTACCCATAATTTATTCCTTAAAAACGGTGTGAAATAATAGGTGATTAACAAGGGTGTAGAAGCATCTAACCCTGATTGTAAGCCTAAAACAGATATTTCCTGAAAAGTTATCCCTCAATTCTGATCGGTTGATAGAAATGTTGCTCCAGGAACATGTTGTACTTGGTGAAATCATGCTCTATCTATCTATCTATCTATCTATCTATCTATCTATCTATCTATCTATCTATCTATCTATCTATCTATCTATCTATCTATCTATTCTGCATTCCGATGGTGCCGCAGATGGCAGCCTCAGTGTTAGGCTCTCCAGTGTTTTTAATGTTTTTGGTAGTTTTTCTTGTTTTTTGTTTCTCAAACACGTTCAGTTTTACCAGGGATGAGCTGCTGAACATTCGGCAGTACACACCACACAATCTTCTACGGGATTTAGTTTATTCTGAGGTTTTGCTGAACGTTGTAGTTGGCGGAGCAGCAGACAGGGGAAGAGAGTGCTTGTGAAGCTCAGGAAGCGTGGATTCAGAACGGCGCTGCCTAGCATCCATTTGGCGAATCTCCGCTCTCTACCCAACAAAACGGACGAACTTCGTCTGCTCTCCCGGACAAATAAGGATTTTTCACACTCTGCTGCTCTGTGTTTCACGGAAACCTGAATGAATGATGCCATTCCGGACAGCTCGCTACAACTGCCCGGCTTTCAACTGTTTAGAGTAGACCGCGATGCAGAATTAACAGGGAAATCACACGGGGGCGGGACATGTTTTTACATCAACGAAAGGTGGTGTACAGATGTTACAGCATTAAAGAAGATATGCTGTTCCGATCTAGAAGCACTTTTCATTAATTGTAAGCCGTTCTATTCTCGGCGGGAGTTTCACTCGTTCATACTCGTGAGTGTTTACATTCCTCCGCAAGTGTACGTGAGCTCAGCTTTACAGAAACTCGCTGATCAGATCACAGAGACAGAGCAACAACAGCCGGACTCTGTTTTAATCATTCTCGGGGACTTTAACAAAGCAAATCTGTCCCGTGAACTGCCAAAATACAGACAGCATGTTACATGTCCCACCAGAGACAGTAATATACTGGACCATTGTTACTCCACAATAAAGGATGCATATCACTCATTCCCAGAGCAGCTGTAGGACACTCTGACCACTGCCTGGTTCATCTTATACCGACTTACAGGCATAAACTTAAATCTGCTAAACCTGTAGTAAAGTCTGTAAAGAGATGGACCAACGAAACAGAGCAGGCATTACAAGCCTGTTTCGACTGCACTGATTGGAGTGTTTTTGAAGCTGCCACCAACAATCTGGACAAGCTCACGGAATCTGTAACATCATATATCAGTTTCTGTGAAGACGTGCATCCCTACCAGGACTCATTTAACATTCAACAATGATAAGCCATGGTTTACAGCAAAACTTTGTCATCTTCGTCAGGCCAAAGAGGATGCCTACAAAAGGGGGGACAGAGTCTTGTACAATCAGGCCAGAAACACACTGAATAAGGAGATTAGAGTGGCCAAGAGGAACTACGCTAAAAAACTAGAACACCAGTTTTCTGCGAATGAGCCTGCATCAGTGTGGAAAGGCCTGAAGGACATCACCAACTACAAGACACCATCCCCCAGCACTGAGGCCAATCAACAACTTGCTGAAGACCTGAATGGGTTTTACTGTAGATTTGAAACTCCCAGTCTAACACCCCACACCCGCTCTGAACATCTCTCCACACAACCATCAACACCTCCTGCAACCCCCCTCTCCCCCACTCCTACATTTCAAATCAGTGAGGATGATGTGCGCCAGGTCTTCAGAAAGAACAAGAGAAGAAAAGCACCTGGCCCAGATGGTGTGACACCAGCCTGTCTGAAAACCTGCGCTGACCAGCTGGCCCCCATCTTCTCATAGATCTTCAACAGATCACTGGAGCTGTGCGAAGTCCCTGCCTGGTTCAAACGCTCCACCATCATTCCCATCCCAAAGAAACCCAAGATAACAGGATTTAATGACTACAGACCTGTATCCCAAAGAAACCTAAGATAACAGGACTTAATGACTACAGACCTGTGGCCCTAACGTCTGTGGTCATGAAGACATTTGAGAGGTTGGTGTTGGCTTATCTGAAGGACATTACTGGACCCTTACTAGACCCCCTGTAGTTTGCTTACCGAGCAAACAGGTCCGTGGATGATGCAGTCAATATGGGACTGCACTTCATCCTGCAACATCTGGACAACACAGGGACTTATGTGAGGATCCTGTTTGTGGACTTTAGCTCTGCTTTCAACACCATCATCCCAACACTCCTCCAGACCAAACTAACCCAGCTCTCTGTCCCTAGCTCTATCTGTCAATGGATCACCAGCTTTCTGACAGATAGGCAACAGCTAGTGAGAATTGGTAAATTCACATCCAACAACCGCACCACCAGCACTGGCACCCCTCAGGGTTGCGTCCTCTCCCCACTGCTCTTCTCCCTCTACACCAACGACTGCACCTCTAAAGACCCCTCTGTCAAGCTCCTGAAGTATGCAGATGACACTACAGTCATCGGTCTCATCAAGGATGGAGATGAGTCTGCTTACAGACACGAGGTTAAAGAGCTGGCTGTCTGGTGCAGTCTTAATAACCTGGAGCTGAACTCCCTCAAAACAGTGGAGATGATCATGGACTTCAGGAGGAACCCCCCTGCACTCCCCCCACTCACCATCATGGACAGCACTGTGGCTGCAGTGGAGTCATTCAGATTCTTGTTCACTACCATCTCTCAGGACCTGAAGTGGGACACTCACATTGACTCCACTGTTAAAAAGGCCCAGCAGAGGTTGTACTTCCTTCGCAAACTGAGGAAATTCACCCTGCCACAGGAGCTGCTGAAGCAGTTCTACTCAGCCGTCATCGAGTCTGTTCAGTTAATGTTCTCCCATTGTGCAATTAAAGTATGTGCAATAACCTTATACTTATTTATCACCCTAAATCCTAGTACATCCCTACAACTTTATTTTATTCTATTCATATTCTATCTATAGCACACCTGTACATACAATGTATTCTTTTTTGTGGTTTATATTTATGCATGTGTATTTTATTCACATCTTATTTTTATTATCTGTGTGTTGTTGTTGTCTCCGTGTACTGGAAGCTTGTGACACTATAACAAATTCCGGTAACGCTTTAGATTACAACCCGCAATGTACTGCGTAAATAAACAGAATTTACAGCGTAACTTTTTTGTAATTACAGTGTGCCTATTCAGTGCCTCCGTGTAGGTATAAGGTATAAATAGGAATAAAGAAGTAATAAGCTGTAAAATTACAAATTATTTCTACTTTAAGTATTTTTAAACTAAGGGGTACCTATTCTAATATTACGGGGTATGTATGACCTAACAATCTTATATTTGCAAGCGATTAAGCAAAAACATACACTGTGTACTTTTTTATAACTTACACATATAAAGCACGCTGGTAATAGTTTCAATCCAAGCGCTCAGTTGAGACTGTTGGGTTAGAAAAACATGAACATATTGAACAAAATCTATTCTTAAACAAGCTTTTCAAAATAATTTGGTTTAACTGTATAATCTGTATAAGTATGGAGTTGCTTTGCTTTTTTTCTGAACTTTGATTTTAATCTTTTATTAGGCTATCTGATGCCCGTGTTGTTACTGTTGTCATATTGTGTGTGATATTGTGTGTAATTTTAAAACCCATTTTGGGTTAATTTAACCCAGCAGTGAGCCTATAGTAAATTGCAAACAATATTTAAATTAAATAAAATAGTCCACCATGTTTATTGATACATTACCTACTGTATAAACAATCGTTTCAGAGCAATTTGTTATTGCCACTTACCCTGTAACTACATGGAACAATGGGGGAACAAAGCACCACTTTAATTTAAATCCTGCAAATGTTGTATTTACCCTGTAACTACATGGAACAATGGGGGAACAAAGCACTACTTTAATTTACAGCCCGCAAATGTTGTATTTACCCTGTAACTACATGGAACAAGGGGGGAACAAAGCACCACTTTAATTTACAGCCCGCAAATGTTGTATTTACTCTGTAACTACATGGAACAAGGGGGGAACAAAGCACCACTTTAATTTACAGCCCGCATATGTTGTATTTACCCTGTAACTACATGGAACAAGGAGGGAACAAAGCACCACTTTAATTTACAGCCCGCAAATGTTGTATTTACCCTGTAACTACATGGAACAAGGGGGGAACAAAGCACCACTTTAATTTACAGCCCGCAAATGTTGTATTTACCCTGTAACTACATGGAACAAGGGAGGAACAAGTTGGACTTAAACACAGAACAAGTGTATATTTGCAAATTAATTACAGAGAAACATATTGCACTAGTTTTAATTAAATTTTTCGATGGTGTAGGGATATCTATATATACATATAACAGACACTGATATGCCATGGAATCATCCCAGCACATGACTCCAATATTCGGGGGGCAATTTCCTGTCAGTCTTGTCTCATCTACTCATGAGATCGAAACTAATTAAATCAGGAGACAACAAAGCTTTCTTTGTATCAGAACTGGAAGGTTCGTTCACAACATATAGAAACCACGGTGTCTTGTGACCACCAATGGATGGAACTATTATATCCAAACAGGAAAAGGACAGTAATTGAATCAAGCCGTCAGGCCTGCAAGCACGGGATCTATGCATGACGGTCACATGTCTTGTGACCACCTGCTTCCTGCCCTGTCTGAAACCCTTACAAACTTATCTTACAACAAAAGAAACAGGACCTTGCATGACAATTTTTAAAAGACAATCGTTTAAACTCATAAGTAGTGAAAATGTATCCACTGTATGTGTTATGCCGTATATATATATGCTTGATGTGTTTCATGTAATCGGTGCAACTTTAATCAGTGTTTATTACTTCTTTTTAGGAAATAAGGTCATTAAAAGGTGTGTAATATGGGAAGTTTAATCTTGAACGAATGGGCACGACAAATGCAAAATGTTGAAATGAGCGAAAAGCTGTTATTTTGAACGGTGTGTGTTGTACGACACTTTATAGAAGTTATTAACAAAACCTGCAGAAATACTCCCCACAAACAGCATGCGATTCATGCATGATAAGGAACAGTATGGGGCGTGGCTAAGCCACCATCTGATTGGACAACGACCTGTGGGCTGGACAAAATTCAGCCTGCTTAAAAATGGACACCAAGTCTTACGCTCTGGCTCGCTCTCTCTCTCTCTCAAGACCTTTGGCTTTCCGCCTTGGTGAGCGCGACAAAAGCGCTCCCACGCCGTAACATCACACAAGCGAGACTCCAGAACTCAAACACTTCAGTTGACACATCGTGATCATCAAAGAACTTAAAGCCTTGCAAACTCAGACGTTTCAGCAGAACTGCTCAAGCCTCTACATCATCAAGAAAGCAACCAATCCAACGAGGGATCTCCCAAAAGGGACGTCATCCTGACGTCACCGCAGCAGCCATCCAGGAAGCCTGTTGTCAGCAACGGAATCCCCTCCAGAAGCCACGAGGAATGACTCAGCTTTTCAACTGTCACCCAAAGTAAAACACAAGTAAACTAACAAAATCTTCTATCTGCTGAACTGACGCTGATTATTGATTTAAGCAGTAAACTTAAGACAAAATATCTACTTTGTGAATTCTCTCAGGCTGAATTTAAAACCACTTGTGAAAACGAGTTAGAACTTTGAAACTTCATGCAACTCCGTTAACTCACTTCTGAACTGTATATGTGTGTGTGTGTGTATTTTAGCTTAGTTTTAATGTAATCTAGAATAGCCAATAAAATT
>NW_015506205.1:221656-256931 GCF_001515645.1 Sinocyclocheilus grahami | reverse complement strand
CTTTGTGAATTCTCTCAGGCTGAATTTAAAACCACTTGTGAAAACGAGTTAGAACTTTGAAACTTCATGCAACTCCGTTAACCCATTCCTTAAATTTTCTGAGCTGTATATGTGTGTGTGAGTATGTGTGTTTTAGCTTAGTTTTGATGTAATCTAGAATAGCCAATAAAATTCATGTTTCATTTATAAAGAATTGTCTGTTGTCGTATAATTTTAAAGTCAAACCCTTGCCAAAGATCACGTTACCTCTCTAAGAGCTTACAAATTATCAAAGAACGTATTAGCCCGTGGCCAAGGAAAATACATATAGTCAAATTGGCAATATACACTGACATTAACGTCTCGCTGGCCGAGTAGCTGATAGAGTGTAAACTATCAAATTTGAAATCAGTTTTAATCAGGTGGACCTCAAATTTTCAGATCTGAGTCCTTTCAAACCCTGAATGAATTAATAATAATTAATTCCCTAAAATTAAGTAATCAAGACATTACAATGGCCAAATTAAACCCTCTACATTTTTTTGCTATAAAAACACCACAGTATACATCCACTGAAATACAAATGTTGTATCATGTATTTTTTTCTGCGAATAGCTGGAAAGAGGTAAGCTTGTTTTAAGCTGCATTTAACCTTGATGGTATATCATGCAAAGTTATTTGGTGATAGTGGTTTTGCTGGTGTGAAGTTGCTGAAATCGACGAATAAGCTTTCATAAGGTAAGTAGACTCGTGATTTATAAATCATAGCAGAAACTCATTAACTCGTTTCACTAGATGTCCAGTTTTGTTGTTCAGTAATCTCCATCATGTCCATCCTTTAATAATAGAATATGTACCCCATGGTTAAAAAATACCTATACACCTATAATAAAATACCAATATAAAATTATAAAAAGTATATATATCGTCTTTCTAAATCATTCCCAAACATAAGATTGTTGTTTAGGCCATACATACCACGCAATTGTATCTATCTATCTATCTATCTATCTATCTATCTATCTATCTATTTATCTATCAATTGCAGTTTTATGCGGGCATGTTCATGCAATGGAAAATATTAAAACTAGCCCTTACTTGATGCATGTTCAGGATCCCTTCTTTAAAAAAATCACAGGGGTTTGATCTAGGCCCATTAAAACATATTGAAACAGCACAAGTAGGACATGAAAATAATTCATATTCTTGCTGAGATTAAACTAATGATCCCAAACAAAGTAAGCAGGCCACCTAAAAGGTGTTAAATAAAACCTGCCCCTTTCTCTGTTGAATTCTGATTATTATTCTAATACATTCGTCACTCACTTGACAATGAACACTCCTTTATTAAACCTCATTTGTCATGTGCATATTTAATGTAAAGTGTGTGATACCCTGCATCCTGTCTTGTCGTATCTGTCTGCTGTTGAAGAACAGCAACTAATCATGTGAGTGCTTGTCTCTGTCTTCAGCAAAGTCAAGTAACCTCAACTGCTAACATGTTTAAATGAGCCCACTCAAGTCACAATATATTAACCCAGCCATTTTATGACATTTCTCAGTCCTTCTAAATCTGACTTTATCTTTTCAACTGACAATTATATAAACCTTTGTATTTGCAAAAAAAAAGAAAAAATAAGTGGACCCATATAATTATGAATTTAAACTAAAGAGACAAAATCTTTTGTGTGTGAATCATCAACTAGTCCAAATGGCTCCTCAGTGATGAGTTATTTAAATTCAGATTAAATCAAATATACTTAAAATAATCATTTGTTCAAATCTTTTTCTTTTTGTCCAAACTAAGCAAGAGACCTTGGGTATGCCATGCAATCATACTGCCTTTAATGATGCCATCAGGGGCTATCTTACAGCTGTTGTCCATCAATGCAACATACCTATCAAAAATTCATCTTCAGGAGTTCCACTTCTTTGGTTGCTGCTCTCATGTCAAGTTTATGTCATGATGTAACGGACCTTGCCTCACTGAGGATGTATATTTTACAGCGTGTGGGTTTGTGAGTCTCATGCATGCTACTAAAATCCCCAAATAAAACTTTCCAGAGTTGGCATCACACAGAAAACTTCAAATTGCTTTGCAAAAAGGGTTCATAAAGAATGCTCTGTCCCTCTTTCCTACTTGTCCGTCAGCCATCCTCTTTCTCTTTAACAGCCAATATAGACTTGTTTTCAATCTTTCAAGAATTCAGTGCACAAGACGGAGAATGATCATGTCCTGCTCTCTATCTCTGATGAATGAAGGACAGGGCAACTTCAGAAATGCATTTGAACAGCCAGCCATTGATTAATGTTTTATTCTTACAAGTGTTATATCAAAAGCACATTCCTGGCATTCCAGATCATTATAAAGGGTTGTCATTGTCTGTGATGAAATAAATTTTTCAAATGTGCAATATCTTCAAAGAATAATACATGCCAATATATTTGTAATAATAGAGATGGCTGGGCTGCATTTGATGGCTTTACTGATGTAGTTACTTTGCTCTGGCTTACTTTGTACACTCTCCACTGCTAAATGTTACATAATAAAGTGTCAGCACAACTTGTGCCATCTGCCACCAGCTCTGAAATATGGCCCTTAGGTTCAGAGAAGCATTGGATCAAAGCAGATTTTCCATTTAAGTACAGATTTGTATTGTAAGCCGTCAAAGGGCAAACATACTCTGTATGATGTTATTTTAATGAGGATGAAGGGTGATAATAGGAGGGAAGAAAAATATGTTTATTTTTTCTTTGTTGCTTTTAGTTTTTTCTAACTTCAGAAGGAGGTGTGCGTCACTCTCCAAATTACAATCATCTCCGGAATGACTGTGCATTATTGTTTTATCAGGGAAGCATAAAGATGCCAGAGAGCTGTGACAGATGTGGAAGGATAATTAAAATATCAGTCATGTAACTGCAAATTAAACGTCATTTTGATTTCGCATACCGCCTGACATGCAACCAATAGGCAGCTGGGTAATCATCAAAATACCGATGAGGCAGTTCATCAAGGGCCATATCACAATCCTCTGTTTCGGCTCACCGTCTCTCTCCAAAATACTCTCTAATTAGTAAACCCTCTGCGCTCTCAAGATAAAGCAAAGGCAGCAAGTGCTTTCTGTTCAGCAAGGCCTAAGTGATCCAGTCCATGGCAGATGGAGAACATGCTGGCGAAGTGGAGAATTATGTTTACTTAAATAAGTCTGAATCTGACAAAGTGAAATGTGAGAAAACTGATCAAGAATTAGCTCTTCATGTGTGATATGTCAAACACAGAGACAACAAATAACACACGCTCATAAGATATTAACTTGTCCTGCTGCATCGCCATCGTATGTTATGATTTATTGATTGATTTATGTATTTTTTGCTCTCAGCAGATGTTCAACATGTGTCATTTTGTACACAAAAAAAGATTTTCTGCACACTGGGTCCCACAAAAAAACTGGCATGGTGGTCCCTCAGAGCCATCTGCCATAGTATTATCAAATTTGGCACCACTTCCGTGCCTCTATTTCACCTGGCTTCAGCCTTCAGAATGCAATAAGGAGAAACATTCAGTGTTCAAAGAGAAAGCTGATGCAAAACTGAACAGAATATGTCATCACAAGATGTCAGATGTCTCAAAAGCTGCTCTTCTGAACTGACAGGAATCCCCTTAGACTGCCCTTATTTAGCTTTCCACAGGGAGACAGTAAGTGCTTCACCACGAGAGGCAAAAACAGTGCATTTACACATTTCCCGAATCTGTTTATCAGTCCTTTAAAACTAAAAGCTAACATTAAAGGCCAAATCAAACTGCAGAAAGTGGTAACTGATCTCTGCACTGGATTTAAGTATAAACTATCTCAGGGGGCAGTAGTTTAAGAGCTAATTTTTTTTTTTTAAGAACTTTTGCTATATTTGTGTGAGATACAGGGTCAAGACAATCGCAAGGAAAACAAGAAGAGACGTTTTTTTTTTCTCTCTCTCTCTCCCTCTATGCTTGTCCTATATAGATATGTTAAGCCCCAAAGGTGCAGATTTACAGTTTAATGGAGCATGTAGTAAAAGGACAGTCATGCCTTTCTCTGAATTTCATGCCTGTTGCATATACTGTAGATGACACCAGTCAAATATAGCACTCTAAGCATACATACTGTATCCACCTGTTACCATATTTTATACTGTAAGAACGTCTCTAGGTTACGTATGTAACCATGGTTCCCCGAGGGAACGAGACGCTGCGTCGAGACGCTTTGGGAACGCCCTTGCGTGACCGCGTTCTGAAGCACGTGTCAAATCCGTCCAATGGAGCAGCGAGACGTCACGAGCAGGGTGACGTAAGCACCAGAAAGCATAAAGGCACATCCGGCCGGGCGCAAACCAGCTTCGATGAAGTAGCGCCTGCAGGGATGCAGGGAGTATGGCAAAGAGACGCAGCGTCTCGTTCCCTCGGGGAACCATGGTTACATACGTACCCTAGAGACGTTCCCCTTCAGGAACTCGAGCTGCGTCGAGTCGCTTTGGGAACGAGAATACCAACTGCGCCATACTACCAAGTCCCTGCCTGTGTGTGTGTCCTATGAGCACATCACGAAGAGAGAACTTGGGAACCTGGGGTAGAAGCCAGGTCTAGGTTGTAAAAGCAGACAAAAGTGTGCGGAGAGGACCAGCCCGCCGCAGCACAAATGTCCTGCAAGGCCACACCCAAGCTGAAAGCCTTGGAGGCCGCCATACTCCTGGTCGAGTGCGCTCTAACCCCCATAGGTGAGGGGAGGCCAGAGGACTCGTAGGCTAGTGAGATGGCCTCAACCACCCACCTACTCATAGTCTGCTTGGTCCCCGGAAATCCCTTCTTTGGCGGACCAAAACAAACAAAAAGCTGATCTGCCTTACGCGACGGGGCAACTCTGTGTGCGTAAGCGTCCAGTGCTCGAACTGGACAGAGCAGATTACGCCTTTCTTGGCCTACTTCCTGGTATGGAGGAGGACAGAATGCCTTAAGTACTATGGGCCCTGGTGAAGAAGTGGGCACCTTAGGGACATACCCGGCCCTCGGGTAAAGGAATGCCCTAACCATGCCTGGAGCGAACTCCAAGCATGAAACAGAGAGTGCCTGAAGATCCCCGATCCTTTTTAGTGAAGAAATAGCGAGGAGAAAGATGGTCTTGAGCCTGAGCAACTTGACCGAACTTCTTCTATAGGTTCAAAGGGGGCATTGCATGAGCCCTCCAGAACCACAGCCAGGTCCCATGAGGGCACCTCGGTGCGCTGTACTGGCCTCAGCCTCAGAGTGCCACGGAGGAAACGAGTGGCAAGTGGGTGTCTTCCCAATGATTGACCACCCAGAAGGGCGTGGTAAGCAGCTAAGGCCGCCACGTATACCTTCAGAGTGGAGGGAGATAACCCTGCGGAGAATCGCTCCTGCAGAAACTCCAGAACTGTACCAATTGGGCAGTTGACTGGGTCCTGCAGTCACTGTCCGCACCATGAAGCGAAAAGTTTCCACTTCAAGGCATACTGTTTCCTAGTGGCGGGAGCTCTGGACTGGAGTACAGCCTCAACAACCTCAGTTGAGAGACCAGATGCTAGGAGCTGTGCCCCCTCAGGGGCCATGCCCACAGCTTCCATAACTCCGCCGATTGATGTAGGAGACCACCGATGTGTTGTCTGTGCGGACAAACGCATGATGCCCCCTTAGGTCTGGAAGGAAGTGTGTCAGAGCTCGAAACACGGCCAGCATTCCCCGGCAGTTGATGTGCCAAAAGAGATGATGGCCTTCCCACAGACCCTAGGCAGAGCGGCCACTCATGACCGCTCCCCAGCCCGTGAGAGAGGCATCCGTCATTAGCATTACGCGACAACAAGGAGCCCCTAACGTCGGGCCTTGAACCAGGAACCAACGTTTCTTCCACATGTCTAAGGCACGTAAGCATCGCCGCGTGACCTTGATCATGCAAAGCGGATTCCCCCTCAGGGAAAATCCTTTGGTTCTGAGCCACCACTGCAAGGGTCTCATGTACAGCAGGCCAAAAGGTATCACACGTTGGACGCCTCAGTAATCTCCATCATGTCCATCCTTTAATAATAGAATATGTACCCCATGGTTAAAAAATACCTATACACCTATAATAAAATACCAATATAAAATTATAAAAAGTATATATATCGTCTTTCTAAATCATTCCCAAACATAAGATTGTTGTTTAGGCCATACATACCACGCAATTGTATCTATCTATCTATCTATCTATCTATCTATCTATCTATCTATCTATCTATCTATCTATCTATCTATCTATCTATCTATCTATCTATTTATCTATCAATTGCAGTTTTATGCGGGCATGTTCATGCAATGGAAAATATTAAAACTAGCCCTTACTTGATGCATGTTCAGGATCCCTTCTTTAAAAAAATCACAGGGGTTTGATCTAGGCCCATTAAAACATATTGAAACAGCACAAGTAGGACATGAAAATAATTCATATTCTTGCTGAGATTAAACTAATGATCCCAAACAAAGTAAGCAGGCCACCTAAAAGGTGTTAAATAAAACCTGCCCCTTTCTCTGTTGAATTCTGATTATTATTCTAATACATTCGTCACTCACTTGACAATGAACACTCCTTTATTAAACCTCATTTGTCATGTGCATATTTAATGTAAAGTGTGTGATACCCTGCATCCTGTCTTGTCGTATCTGTCTGCTGTTGAAGAACAGCAACTAATCATGTGAGTGCTTGTCTCTGTCTTCAGCAAAGTCAAGTAACCTCAACTGCTAACATGTTTAAATGAGCCCACTCAAGTCACAATATATTAACCCAGCCATTTTATGACATTTCTCAGTCCTTCTAAATCTGACTTTATCTTTTCAACTGACAATTATATAAACCTTTGTATTTGCAAAAAAAAAGAAAAAATAAGTGGACCCATATAATTATGAATTTAAACTAAAGAGACAAAATCTTTTGTGTGTGAATCATCAACTAGTCCAAATGGCTCCTCAGTGATGAGTTATTTAAATTCAGATTAAATCAAATATACTTAAAATAATAATTTGTTCAAATCTTTTTCTTTTTGTCCAAACTAAGCAAGAGACCTTGGGTATGCCATGCAATCATACTGCCTTTAATGATGCCATCAGGGGCTATCTTACAGCTGTTGTCCATCAATGCAACATACCTATCAAAAATTCATCTTCAGGAGTTCCACTTCTTTGGTTGCTGCTCTCATGTCAAGTTTATGTCATGATGTAACGGACCTTGCCTCACTGAGGATGTATATTTTACAGCGTGTGGGTTTGTGAGTCTCATGCATGCTACTAAAATCCCCAAATAAAACTTTCCAGAGTTGGCATCACACAGAAAACTTCAAATTGCTTTGCAAAAAGGGTTCATAAAGAATGCTCTGTCCCTCTTTCCTACTTGTCCGTCAGCCATCCTCTTTCTCTTTAACAGCCAATATAGACTTGTTTTCAATCTTTCAAGAATTCAGTGCACAAGACGGAGAATGATCATGTCCTGCTCTCTATCTCTGATGAATGAAGGACAGGGCAACTTCAGAAATGCATTTGAACAGCCAGCCATTGATTAATGTTTTATTCTTACAAGTGTTATATCAAAAGCACATTCCTGGCATTCCAGATCATTATAAAGGGTTGTCATTGTCTGTGATGAAATAAATTTTTCAAATGTGCAATATCTTCAAAGAATAATACATGCCAATATATTTGTAATAATAGAGATGGCTGGGCTGCATTTGATGGGTTTACTGATGTAGTTAATTTGCTCTGGCTTACTTTGTAAACTCTCCACTGCTAAATGTTACATAATAAAGTGTCAGCACAACTTGTGCCATCTGCCACCAGCTCTGAAATATGGCCCTTAGGTTCAGAGAAGCATTGGATCAAAGCAGATTTTCCATTTAAGTACAGATTTGTATTGTAAGCCATCAAAGGGCAAACATACTCTGTATGATGTTATTTTAATGAGGATGAAGGGTGATAATAGGAGGGAAGAAAAATATGTTTATTTTTTCTTTGTTGCTTTTAGTTTTTTCTAACTTCAGAAGGAGGTGTGCGTCCCTCTCCAAATTACAATCATCTCCGGAATGACTGTGCATTATTGTTTTATCAGGGAAGCATAAAGATGCCAGAGAGCTGTGACAGATGTGGAAGGATAATTAAAATATCAGTCATGTAACTGCAAATTAAACGTCATTTTGATTTCGCATACCGCCTGACATGCAACCAATAGGCAGCTGGGTAATCATCAAAATACCGATGAGGCAGTTCATCAAGGGCCATATCACAATCCTCTGTTTCGGCTCACCGTCTCTCTCCAAAATACTCTCTAATTAGTAAACCCTCTGCGCTCTCAAGATAAAGCAAAGGCAGCAAGTGCTTTCTGTTCAGCAAGGCCAAAGTGATCCAGTCCATGGCAGATGGAGAACATGCTGGCGAAGTGGAGAATTATGTTTACTTAAATAAGTCTGAATCTGACAAAGTGAAATGTGAGAAAACTGATCAAGAATTAGCTCTTCATGTGTGATATGTCAAACACAGAGACAACAAATAACACACGCTCATAAGATATTAACTTGTCCTGCTGCATCGCCATCGTATGTTATGATTTATTGATTGATTTATGTATTTTTTGCTCTCAGCAGATGTTCAACATGTGTCATTTTGTACACAAAAAAAGATTTTCTGCACACTGGGTCCCACAAAAAAACTGGCATGGTGGTCCCTCAGAGCCATCTGCCATAGTATTATCAAATTTGGCACCACTTCCGTGCCTCTATTTCACCTGGCTTCAGCCTTCAGAATGCAATAAGGAGAAACATTCAGTGTTCAAAGAGAAAGCTGATGCAAAACTGAACAGAATATGTCATCACAAGATGTCAGATGTCTCAAAAGCTGCTCTTCTGAACTGACAGGAATCCCCTTAGACTGCCCTTATTTAGCTTTCCACAGGGAGACAGTAAGTGCTTCACCACGAGAGGCAAAAACAGTGCATTTACACATTTCCCGAATCTGTTTATCAGTCCTTTAAAACTAAAAGCTAACATTAAAGGCCAAATCAAACTGCAGAAAGTGGTAACTGATCTCTGCACTGGATTTAAGTATAAACTATCTCAGGGGGCAGTAGTTTAAGAGCTAATTTTTTTTTTTTAAGAACTTTTGCTATATTTGTGTGAGATACAGGGTCAAGACAATCGCAAGGAAAACAAGAAGAGACGTTTTTTTTTTCTCTCTCTCTCTCCCTCTATGCTTGTCCTATATAGATATGTTAAGCCCCAAAGGTGCAGATTTACAGTTTAATGGAGCATGTAGTAAAAGGACAGTCATGCCTTTCTCTGAATTTCATGCCTGTTGCTAGATGACACGATGACACCAGTCAAATATAGCACTCTAAGCATACATACTGTATCCACCTGTTACCATATTTTATACTGTCTCTAGGTTACTAGGTTACGTATGTAACCATGGTTCCCCGAGGGAACGAGACGCTGCGTCGAGACGCTTTGGGAACGCCCTTGCGTGACCGCGTTCTGAAGCACGTGTCAAATCCGTCCAATGGAGCAGCGAGACGTCACGAGCAGGGTGACGTAAGCACCAGAAAGCATAAAGGCACATCCGGCCGGGCGCAAACCAGCTTCGAGGTTACATACGTAACCTAGAGACCTTCCCCTTCAGGAACTCGAGCTGCGTCGAGACGCTTTGGGAACGAGAGTACCCACTGCGCCATACTACCAAGGCCCTGCCTGTGTGTGTATCCTATGAGCACATCACGAAGAGAGAACTTGGGAACCTGGGGTAGAAGCCAGGTCTAGGTTGTAAAGGCGGGCAAAAGTGTGTGGAGAGGACCAGCCCGCCACAGCACAAATGTCCTGCAAGGCCACACCAAGCTGAAAGCCTTGGAGGCCGCCATACTCCTGGTCGAGTGCGCTCTGACCCCCATAGATGATGGGAGGCCAGAGGACTCGTAGGCTAGTGAGATGGCCTCGACCACCCACCTACCCATAGTCTGCTTGGTCGCCGGAAATCCCTTCTTTGGCGGACCAAAACAAACAAAAAACTGATCTGCCTTACGCGACGGGGCAACTATGTGTGTGTAAGCGTCCAGTGCTCGAAATGGACAGAGCAGATTACGCCTTTCTTGGCCTACTTCCTGGTACGGAGGAGGACCGGCCGGATGTGCCTTTATGCTTTCTGGTGCTTACGTCACCCTGCTCGTGAGGTCTCGCTGCTCCATTGGACGGATTTGACACGTGCTTCAGAACGCGGTCACGCAAGGGCGTTCCCAAAGCGTCTCGACGCAGCTCGAGTTCCTGAAGGGGAACAGGACATTTGTAACTTCAATGTGCAAGGCTTCCAGTCTCAGCCTTTTCCAGTTGTTTTAACTGTACAAAAACAGTCCGATATCATATTATTTGAATTTATTATCGTAATAAACACACCAGTAAACACAACAGGGAAAAACTGTAATAGATCCAACTAGACAGATCTAATAGATCCACAAAAAAAAAATCTAAGTTTATAGTAAAATACTGTTAAATGTACCAATTTTGGAAGAAACAAAGAACGTCATCCTATAATTTACAGTGAGAAACTGTAAACTGATATTCCCACAATTTACTGGGTGAGACATTTACACATTTGATTGTATTTAAATTGCATAATTTTGTTTCTTAATAGTTTATCATAATTTTTCATCAGTTATATTAATGTTTTATGTTACAACGTATGTTGTTTAATTGATGTTTATTGCATTATTTTAGTGTCATCATTTTGTGTAACCATAATGACATTTCGTTTTTTATTATTATTAATTTGTTTTGTAAATTTTAATTTTAAACTGTATTTTCCAGTTTCCAATTTCCAGAACAAATTTCCAGTTTGTTCTCTTTTATTTATTCATTCAATGTGCATTTTTTTACCTGTAGTTATTTACAAATAGCAGCAGATGAATCTGAAGTCTCACACATTCAGAAGATATAGCTTACTTCCACATTGGGGGGGGGGATAAATACAAAGGAAGCTAAAGTAGGGACAAAACCACATTGTATGAAGCCAAGGACAACAACAGACTGAGAAACAACAACCCATCATAATGATATGCCTTGAATTACAAGAATATATCATGAAAACAAGAATAAAACCATTTGATGAATGTGGTTCTGATTTTGTGAAGACAAAAACATCCACGTCTATGCAGGAACTTTCCAGCAAACACAGCTGTGCTCAATGGAGATATCACCAGTCTCTAAATTACCATATTTCCTCAGCAATTAGTCACCTGTGCAAACTCTGGACCTGAGTGGGTAAGCAAGGGTAAATCGTCGATCTCCTATGTCTCCTGCATACAAGATTAAACAAGTGGCCTGAGACACCCATGATACTTCTTATGAGGTCACGCTTTGTACACAAGCAAAGGATGCTGTCTGGTTGCTGTGTGTTTGGGGTGGAGGGGAGGTGGGGGCTCGGTATAGGGTGTAGTGAGGTTGTCAAAACGTCACCATCATTAATTAGGTGGCCAATGAGCGACTGCCCGGTTAGGGTATATAAGTTGGTTGGTTCTGCCTCTTGGAGTGCGTCATGGTTGAAAGCCCGCCCCTTCCCTCCTGTTATGGCCTTCCATGTGTGTTGTTAGGCTGCTGAGATATGCTGGGTGCGTGTGTTGTTTGCTCTCAGGTAAGTAATGACGTATGGGAAGCTGGGGGAAATTGTGTTCAGCTTGTATGGGTGAATAAAGCGAGACCTCAGTTCTACAAAAGGTGTCAGTTAATCTGTCTATACGCATCTACATGGTGTCAGAAGTTAGCCTGTAGTGACGATGGCACAAGGACTTTGTAAGATCGACCCCCTCGTCTTTGACGAGAATATTGCGGACAACTGGACGAAGTTTAAGCGCGAGTGGTGCATTTACAGCAACGTCGGTCTTTCAGCAGCGACAAAAAAAGTGCAAGCGTACACATTTCTGAACCTTGCTGGTCCCGATGCCCAAGATAAATATGACCCTTTCACTTTCGAGGAGGGGGAAGATCCGGAGGATTCGGAGGTACTGGTAAAGAAGTTTGAGGAAATCTGACTGCCTGTAAAAAACATAATTATGGACAGACATGCATTTAATACAACGAACCAGAAGCCACATGAAACAATCCAGTAGTACGTTGCCATGTTAAAAACACTAGCCAGAAAATGCTAATTTGGCACGATGCATGACGAACTGATAAGAGATCGATTAGTATGTGGCATTCACAATGACAATATCTGCACACAGCTGCTGAAAGAAAAAAATCGAACTTTAAACTCAGCTATCGAAACATGCATGCTACATGAGCAGTCTGAAAAAGGAAACAAAGAAATAAAAAAGAAGCAGGCACCAAAGAACTAAAGAAGGAAAGCGAAGTTTGTGCCGTGCAATATTCTACATGTTTAAACTGTGGTGGCCAGCATTCATCTGACCGCAGCAGCTGTCCAGCCTTCAACAAGCGCTGCAATGCGTGTGGAAAATGGAACCACTTCTCTAAATGGTGCAGATCAAGCAAAACACGCACCTACAACAAACCAGGACAAGGTCCATCTCAGCCAAGCAGAGCACCCCACACCATTAGGGCAAACACATAGAATAAGTGAACTTGATGCACAGATTGCATATGAACCAGCAGACTTTTTTTACTGTGAAAGTGTAGAGGTGCCAGCTGATAGAGGAGAGATATTTACCATCCTGTCCACTTCCAACACAGGGAAGCAACTTAAGGTGAAGATTGACACTGGAGCTCGGTGCAATGTACTGTCCAGAGGTGTTCTCCAGCACATCGACCCAGGCGCTCATGTCGACCACAGCCATGTAATCAACCTTGTGGCTTATGGTGGTCAGATCATAAGGACTGTAGGTGTTACTAATGTAAACTTCACATGCGGCACACTACAGTTCCATGTTGTTGCCAGTGATGTAAAACCTCTATTGGGCCTCAGAGACAGCGTTAAACTAGGCTTTGTGCAACTTGGCCCGAATGTGCTCGCTCTCCAGCAGGGGGCCCCTGAGCTCACAGAGTATAAAGATCTTTTTGACTGCAGCACTATAGGCAAACTGGCTGTAGTGTATCACATGCGCCTAGACCCCTCTAGCCATGGTGTTCAGTATCCTTGATGCGAAGTGTGGATTCTGGCAGGTGCCACTCAGTGAGGAGTCATCCAAGCTGACCACCTTCATGACCCCGGCGGGCCGATATGCCTTCCTCCGAATGCCTTATGGAATTTCCATGGGAAGTGAAGTCTTCCAAAGGTGTATGGAGCAGCTCTTTGAAGGACAGCCATGCACAATTGTTGTTGACGACATCCTCGTTTGGGGCAGCACAAGAGAAGAGCATGATCTGCGCCTCCGGCAGGTCATGGACAGAATACGTGCCGTAAATCTTAAGCTCAACCCTGACAAGTGTCGTGTCTGAGGTGTCATATGTGGGTCACCTTCTAACTGACCAGGGCATAAAGCCTGACCCTACAAAAACAGACGCAGTCCATTCTATGCCAACCCCAGCGGACAAGCATGGTGTTCAAAGGTTCTTGGGCATGACAAACTATTTATCAAAATTCATCCCGGGCTATAGCGAAATCACAGCACCCCTGCGTCAACTCCTGCTTCAGGATGCAGAATGGAGCTGGCAGGAGCACCACATGGCAGCATTCACCAGACTTAAAGAACTCCTCACAAGTACCCCTGTACTCCAGTACTTTGACGTGCACCAGCCAGTGGTGTTATCTGCAGACGCCTCTCAGCATGGCCTGGGTGCTGTCTGTCTCCAGAACAACAAACCAGTGACGTTTGCCTTAAGAGCACTTACAGAGACTGAGTCACGCTACGCTCAGATAGAAAAGGATCTGCTGGCCCTTGTCTATGCTTGTCAGAAATTCCATGACTACATACGTATATGGCCATCCAGTGACCGTGGAAAGGGATCATCAGCCCCTCATCACTATTCTGAAAAAAACACTACACTCAGCCTCTGCACACCTTCAGAGGATGATGCTTAAGCTGCAGCGCTATAACCTCAATGTCGTCTACAAGAGAGGCAATGAGCTATACCTAGCAGATGCGCTCTCACGTGCACACCTGCCCTCCACTGACTGGGCCGAAACTACTGAGGACTATGATGTCATGACAGTGGAGACCCTCCCCTCAAGGAGAATTGAGGAACTGAGAAAGGAGACACAGGCAGACTATCTATGCAGGCGCTTATCTGAGGTCGTTGCCGTGGGCTGGCCTGACTCATCAAAGAAGCTGCCACATGACCTCAGGCAATTCTATGCCATAAGGGATGAACTCACAGTTGATGATGGCCTACTGCTCCGTGGTCAGCGTTTCGTCATTCCCCACTCACTGCAACACTATTATATCAGACATTTGCATCAAGGGCACCCAGGCCTAGAAGCAACAAAGCGCAGGGCCAGAGAAACCATGTTTTGGCCCAGCATATACCAGGACATTGAACATGAAATCTCCAGGTGCACTCCTTGTAATGCCCTCAGACCACATCAAACAAAGGAGCCCCTTCAGTTGCATGATATACCAGACTTGCCATGGACTCTTACAGCAGCAGACATTTTTGAAGGGGGGGAAAGAACACCTGGTGCTCGTCGACTCGTACTCCGGCTGGTTTGAAATAGACCAGCTCCCAAACATGACCAGTGCGGCCATTATAACCAGGTTAAAGCGTCACTTTGCCACCCATGGAGCTCCTCAGCAGCTAATGACTGACAACGCAGCATATTTCACAAGCAGGGAGTTCCAAGAATTTGCCTGCACATGGGACTTCTGCCATGTCACCAGCAGCCCCCACTACCCTCAATCAAATGGGCTAGCTGAGAGGGCTGTACGCTCAGCCAAACACCTGCTGGAAAAATGTGCACGTGATGGAACAGATGTATATGCGGCACTGCTCAATCTACGCAACATACCAAGGGATGGGCTGCCCTCACCAGCCCAGCGCCTGCTGTCTCGGCGCACCAAGACTCTTATTCCCATGACCAAAGCCATGTATGTGCCAAAGGTAGAAACGCAGGTCCAGGCAGCTCTAACACATACCAGAAAAAGGGGAAAGACACATTATGACAGGTCAGCCAGACCCTTGGCCTCATTGCAAGCAGGGCAGACAGTGAGAATACAGACGGACAGGGGATATGATAGATTGGGAACGGTAGTAAGAAGGGCACCACAGCCAAACAGCTACCAGGTCCAGGCCGGAGATGCCACATATGTGAGAAACAGGCACCACCTCCTACATACACATGAACAGTACACCCCGCCTACAACAACAAAGGTCCCACTAAGCACCAACAATGAACCTCTGCCAGAACCCCAGCCTAATGTCGACCAGCCACAGACAGAACAGGTGCAGGAACTACCTGTGGTTGTCACCCGCTCAGGGAGAATGTCAAAGCCCAACTCCCTATACAAAGACTACACTACATAAGATCACCAGACTGTTATACCACTTTTTTGCAGTAGTCCTGTTCCTTGTGACTGTAAAAAAAAAAAAAAAAGGTTGGACCAATGTTGCATTCTGTTTTTGGTATGCATGTCAGGTGGTACACTGTTTGCTAGTTTCACTGTTCATGTGCACCTTTATAACAGGTAAAGCTAAAGGGCTAATATATATATAGCTGTTCAAATCTTTTTTGTTGTTGATTCAGTTTCTATGTTTTATCCATGTTCAACCTATCCAGGTATTGTATCATTTAGAAGGGGGATGTAGATTATATTGATGGTTACTTGTTATCTTTCCTGTGGCTGTCTACAAGAGATGACGTAGGAGGTCAGGGGGAATTATGGGCAAAACACTGGAATAGGAAGTGCGATTGTATGGGTGAATAAAGCGAGACCTCAGTTCTACAAAAGGTGTCAGTTAATCTGTCTATACGCATCTACACAGCTTAATATGAGTTTTTGTGTTTCAGTGCGGTGTGCCTTCACGGCCCCCATTGATTGTGGCCTCGCAGTGTAACGTAGCCCAGGTCGTAGCACCAGCTGTTGTCATGGTCACCTTTTAAAGAGGAGCCTTTAAAAAGGTTGTTGTATGATTCTTAAGTCTGTTGTCATGAGCATTACACCATCGTATTAACAGGTAGGTAAATTGCTCTAATAGCTAAACAACCTCACATGTTTTATTGTAGTTGTAATTGTGCTGTGTGTGTGTGTGTGTGTGTGTGTGTGTGTGTGGGTGTGTTGGAATAGGTTGAGCGGGAGCGGTAATTAATACAGCTCGTTCCCTATTCTGCATTGTTCGAGCCACGCTGCTGCTTTTGGGAGTTTAATTACGTCCATATCTAGTATTCAAGTGTGCTTGATGTTTGCTCGTTTATTTGTTTTCTGTTGGCATTGTTTTGAGTGATTTGAAATAGTTTTCTCTTACTTTGTGAATTCTTTTTCAAAAGTTGATTGTTTTCTTTTGTTGTGAATATGGACATTCAATTTGTGGTTTATTTTTAATGTGATGTTTTCTTTTCTTTTGCTTGTAGGAGTGGAGTGCTTCCGGGAGCGGGCTCGGTTTTGACAGCACCACGGACATTATTTAACTCGGGGTGGCCATTTTTGTGTGTCACTATTGCTGTTACTATTTGCAGTGAGTCTTGTGCGTGTGATTTTTCTCTTTTGCGTACCTGGTGCTGTTACATTCACCCGCTTCTCATATAGGAAGACTCTGCTTTCTACAGCATTATTATTTGGATGTTTTCTGTTGTCTTCTTTTGAACCTATGACATTGGTGTGTGCCAGCTGTGGATTTTAAATTAATATTAGCCCATTCTTTTAGCTTTAATAAAAGATTGTTCATACAGAGATTCTCACCTCTTGCTCTTTTCATTTGGAACGTATTTGAGTGCCCTTATTTGGGTTATTTTCCCCGGTAGTCCGGGGTGGCGTAGTCACTACAACTGGGCCCCTTGCTACATAGGGAAGCATTTTTTTAATGTTACTGTTTGAACATAATGTGGCCAGAGGAGAAACTTTGGTACGATAATTGCTTTAGCCCTGCAGATAAGGAGAAAACTATTTTCTCCATAATGATAGGAAACGCCTGAGGCCTCTCTATCTCCTACTTTCCAGTCTCTCAATAAGGGTCTGCAGTTCTGAAAATATTTTATGAGCTTAAAATATTTTACAGCTGAAATGGAGGGGAGAGGGATGAAATGATTCAAAATGTTTTTATTTCTGTAGGATTACACTACTCTTAATTTTCATAAGACATAATTTATCTATTATTCTCATTGAGTCACCACCAATACATTGTACGGAATATAATTTATGAACTCAAATTCCCTTGGCATGTAATTTTCCATGAATCCTCTTGTTTATCTGACCTAACGGTGACAAAATTTCCTTGTGCTCACTTCTGCACAGGTTGTAGTAAAATTACCCATGATTTCAGGCTGACATCAAAGAGCAATTAAGGTTCCCAATGCATTAGTATGAAAAAAAGCAGTTTTGTTCTTCTGATTTTATTTTTTATTTTTTCCAAATTAGGAGTGAAATAGTAAAAGAGCATAAAAAAGAGAGACAGTCTCAGTTCAGTTGTGTGAAATAGTTTCCTTGACAGGCTTGAATCGTAACATTTAACCATATGCAAGATGTCAAGTTATAAAGAAGCATTGCTCTTGATGATTAATATATGACATATATCACATGTCAGAACTCTTTTGAGAATTTAACACCCTCTGTTGCTCTCTCATTCTACATATTGGTTTAAATGAATGTGACAAATTAAAGCAGCTTGGTATAATTGGCTGATTTCACATGCTGATTACGGTCTTGACCTGCTGCTTGACATGTATTATGTTATAATGGTTATTGCACAGAAGATAGTATCTTTGTTTCACTGACTCTGGTTGACTTCACTAATGGGGTGTTGGTTCTGTATTTTACATTATAAGATGTGAGATTGACATTTAACTATTAAAAACTATTCGCAAGTATTATGTAAATGCATATGCATATCTCTTTATTTATACAGCTGTATATAGAGGAAATAATGCACAAATCTGTACATAAATCTACTGTTCCAGATTCATACACATTATTATTATTTATTGTTAAGTCTTACTATTTAAAGGTTTTTCTGTTCTCATGTCAGATGTGTATGTATGTAAGCATGTGTGCATGTACCAGGAGCACCTTAAAGGGGTCATATGATGTTGCTAAAATGAACATTGTGTATTTGGTGTAATGAAATGTGTTTATGTGGTTTAAGGTTAAAAAAACACATTATTTTCCACATACTGTACATTATTGTTTCTCCTCTATGCCCCGCCTTTCTGAAACGCGTCGATTTTTACAAAGCTCATAGGTCTGAAAAGCAAGGTGTGCTCTGATTGGCCAGCTATCCAGTGTGTTGTGACTGGCCGAATACCTCAAGCGTGGGACGGAAATGTTATGGCCCTTACCATACTATGATGGCGTGTGCCGGCCGGAGCGACGAGACAAAAACATTAAAACCCATTATAAACAAGGCATTTGTTGCATCCAGTGGGGACATAATTACGGATTATAATGACTTATACTGTCTTTTTTTCGCATTGCTTTGCATTGCGCAGCGTGAACATAAAACCATGTCTGCATTTGTGATCAGAGAAATTACAAACAACAAGTGCTACTGTACACTGCTCAAAACTCGCGTTTGATCCATCAGTGGCAAATCCTTAAACTGAAAACGTACTTACAGTCTGTGAGTCAGAACAGCCGGCATTGTAGTCTACACTTCCAGGATCAGGAAACAGTCCTCCATAAAATGCGCTGCACACATCTGAATATTTGGGTTGGACTGTCCTGGAAAAGTGTTGTAAATACAACTTAACCACTGATTTCTAGTCGTGTCCTCTTTTGGAAGGCCAAACAAAGCAGTTTCACATGGCAGGCTAGAGTGAGCGGAGACCGGCGGGCCTGAGAATGGCGTGGCTGGCGGATTCGACGAAGGAGCGTCTGGCGGACTTGCAGCAACCACATGTGACGACCCCGGGCTGGAGTCCGCTTCATCCACGGTGAAAGCCAATCCGGCTATCCACAGTGCGAAGTTGATGTATTTCCTCAGCAACCAGCATGGATCAGCTCTAGGCATGACAAAGCGGATATCGTCCTCTTTTGGAAGGCCAAACAAAGTAGTTTCACTTTCACAACGAAACACACAGAACACACACACGTCTTCACGACATGGCGGCAGCAACAATACTACAGCGAGAATAAAAGTTACGCCTGTGGGCAAGGGTTCATGTGGAGGGCGTGTTAGAATGAGCTGTTTTAGGTAGGCATGGTTGACTCTTAACTCTTATAAAGAATATCTCTTTGGATTTGAGACTTTAGTCTTTGCAACTTTACAGATCTTCTTTATGCACAAAAGAGCTTGTAACACTTCAAAGAGAAACACTTCAAAAATTGAAATCGCATCATATGACCCCTTTAAAAAAAACACAACAAATTAATTGTGTGTTTGCGCACACCTGGCGAATAAAGATAATAAAGCTAATTCTGATAATTCTGAAAATGCAGTGATTACCCAAGGCCATTGCAGGTTTCCTAACATCATATAAAGGGTTTTATGAGATTTGTTAGGTATTATGAAAAATAAACAAATAAATAAATCTAAAACAATGCAAATGTCATTCTTGTAAATATTAAAATGTTTTATTATTATTTTTTTTTTTAAAGGAATCATTCTTTGTAGAAAATGTAGACTTCTTTTATTTCCCTAATGTTTAACTCGTATTTCTACTTGATTAGAGCAAGTGAAATTCCTGTGAAGATAAAGGAGATTGAATGATAACTGAAGGATACAACAATGGGGTTAAACAGGGTTTTTTTGTCCTCTTCAAATCTCACCAACTATCTGATTAAATCTTTTCAGGGAGAAAATCAATAGAAGGACACTTGTTTAGGGTCATTTGGAGAGGTGGCTGATTTAGACGACAGTGCCTATCGCTCCAGCTGCTTGTACCTGCAACTGCCTCTTGCCTATCTGCGTTTTTCCCGCTCTGGTAGAGTATACATTTTGGACATGATTTCTTATAATAAGAATATGATACATTTGACCAAGTATTGATTGGAAGAAACGTTTCAAGCATGAATTCTTAAACTCACACATACCAAGCATGAATATGACCCCTTAAGCTCTTCAATAGTTATTAACAATACATACACAATAAATGATTAAGACATGATGGTTAAACATGTGGGTTAGATACATACTATGGAGTTATGCATAGCAATTATTAGCTGGTCACCAGTCCTTTTAGTGTCATTTAGGTGCATGGAAAGGCAGTTTCCGTGCCATTCTGTGAATGTATGAAGACCAGAGATTAAAATGTCTAAGGAATTTTAGTCTCTCTGTTCTTGTCGTAAAGTGGGGGAAGTCAATTTACGAGGAGCTTGTGATCACTGTCACATGTTTCCATGTGGCGGTCACGCTGTGCATCTCTTTTGACCATTATTCTTGATAACTTGCCCCAAAATTGGACTTGTCAATGTGTTCTTTTGTGTTAATGTTGAAAACTGTTCTGTGACAGAGGCTTAGGTTTAGGCTTGCTTCAGAGAGGCTGGGGTCCGATTTATGACATCCTGTTGTCAGGGGCCTCTGTGGAATTTTTGTGACTCCTCGTGCCTCAACTCGGTTCTGACCAAATCTTAGATTGTCTGATTCGGTCTGATATCCTACACTGTTTTAACCAATCTTACATAGGAAGTGCGTGGGTTTTGTTTTTGAATGAAAAATGGTTTGAACAAGAAGAAAAAGTAAGGTCTAAAGAATCAATCTTTGAGGTGTCCGGAAATGATTAAGCTACTTGTTTATAAATTATGTCACTGCAATAAGAATAGGCAACTATAAATCACTTTAGATAAAAAAACATCTGTTTAATTAGTGATCCTCTGCTTACGACACAAAAACATGGGTCACAGGTATGCTCTGGTAGGGTTGTGAACATAACTTATTTATAAAACAACCTAATAATAAAATACAAACAAAAAAAATGCTGGCCTATGCAGTTTTTTAAAGACATTTTTGTTTAACTTTGTATGATACATATATTTGGCATTGTGTTGATTTGTGAAATCTGGGTCTATAACACTAACCAGTGTGCTAAATAATAGCATGTTGTTTACTTTATCTGAACATTAATGTTATATATATATATATATATATATATATATATATATATATATATATATATATATATATATATATATATATATATATATATATATATATACCTGTACATATACACACACACCTTAATCAAGTGTTACCTTAAAGTAAGGTACATCTTTTACAGAGGTCCACTGGTCAGTGATTTCTAGTGATTTTCATTAGGCACCAATATTTTGAACAACACTCATTTGTAAGAAGGTGTATTTGTCACCATGGTGATAGCACTCAGTTACCATGCTACAGACTGCCATCAGCTTGAACCACAATAGACAGGTTTCAATGCTCCACTAAGTGTGTGATCAACCCGCAGTTCGCCAATTGTCATTCAAATACCCAAAGGTTAGTTTAATCACACCAGAATCCTGAAATCACAGTGTTATTATAAGGGAAATAAACACATCATCCGGAATGACAGTGAGTGATGAATAACAAGCCAAACAAAACCCAACATTTCTGTAAATGCTATAGCTTCATTTTGCCCAAAAGGTGTCCATCAATCTCACCTTGTGGAAAGAAGCTAGACCTCCTTATTAACACCATGCAAAAAAAAGAAGAAAAGAAAACAAGCTTGTCACTCAATTTCAGAACCTAACACAAGTGATCTTTTTTTCCTGTACAGTTCATTCTTTTATGTTTTTCATGGGGAGATATTTATTGCAAATCACTAGAACAAAGCGTACATGCTTTTCTACAGACTAAAGATACTGGAAAATATGGGGGCTTTCAGCACACTAGGATTCACACAACATATTTGCTGTCTCTGTTGATCTGAAAGTTTCTACTGAGTAATTTCTGTCTGTGTTTTGAGTGTGTGATGTACACTTTAAGATGGCTGGAGATGGAACGTTTGCTCATGGTGATCAGACGCTCACCCCAATCACCAGCAGAGGCTCAGCAGAGAGGACAGTGCCCATTCAGTCTCATGGGGGAGCCATGATTCTGGTGTTTGGAAGCATTGCTTGTTCTCTATCCATTTGAGCCATTCTGCTTAGATACATGCATAAAACAAGTTTACACGCAGGGACCACATTCAGAGCTGACCTTGCACTGTAGACTGATTGTGTGGTGTAATTTAATTGTTACTCAGAATGACATCAAATTAAATTAATTGGGGGGCGGGGTTGAATTGAATGAGGAAAATTAATCAACAAAAGAAAAACAATAATACTATGGATAAACAGTAGATAATTTAACTTGGATGCATTTGAATCAATCTATGTAAAATGCATTGTTTGTGTTTTTCACTCTGCTTGGTAGTTAGTGTATTAGTAATGGGATTGTTCTCTTTCTGCAGGTCTTTGAGTGAATCATTCATTCTACTAATTCATTCAGAACACTGATTCATCAAGGAACAGAGCGAGTGCTTGCCTTTATGCACTTTATTATTGAATCCTTTACTCAACTGGTTTGTTCAAAACACTGATTTATTTGGGAATGAACAAGTAAATGACTTTAAGAGTGAATCATTTATTTTACCGTTTTGTTCAAAACACTGATTCATGAAGCAACAGAGCAAGTACTTGCTTTTATGCACAAACTGAATCATTTACTCAACTGGTTTGTTCAAAATACTGATTTATTTAGCAATGAAACAAGTGACTGCCTTTATGAGTGAGGGATTTAATCACTTACTCAACCGATTAATTCAAAACACTGATTTATTAAAGATAAACAAGTGAATCATTAATTTTACAATTTCATTCAAAATGTTCATTGATTTATTAAGGAATAAAGCAAGTGACTGGATTTTGAATGAGCCATTCAACTGACTTGTTAATAATAGTAATAATAATAATAATAATAATTCTGTAAGTAAACTATTTCTTGACGACAAATATTTGTCACTCAAATGATTCATTCAAGTAGGTAACCAGTGCTAAGTGGCTTTGCTTGGAACTATTTCCGTTGATGGAGCAAAACTAGATAGAGTAGCTGTCTACTGTCACGGAACTGCTGCTGTGTAGGAGTGCGGCGCAAAGGAGTGTAGTAAATCAGCTCAAAATGGAAATATTTATGACTAATTACAACTGGTTATGATTAATAATAAATATTTAGATTAGATCTTCGAATTAACTGTAGCAGAATCAATATCACCATTACTTGATCTGTCCGTCCACCGAGCAGACAAAATAATAATTTATCAATTCAAAGAAAGATTATTTTCCTGGCCAAAGAAGGATAACTTTCCTCATTTATGCAGTGCTAGCAGTAATTTAACATATGAAGCAAGGGTTCAAAACATTCATTGACTTCAAATTGTGAGCAGCAACAGAGGCAATCGATTGTGAATATAAGGGATTTAATAAATGCAACTATATCTAATGTATAACTAACTAAGCAAAACACAACACATATATACAGAATGAAACAAAGTAAGGAAAAGAGAGAGGAAAGTAAAATAATGGCAGTATTACACATCACTTAACCACAACCTTTGAAAATCATCAAAGAATCAAAAATCACCTTAAAAAGGGGCTGCAACTTAAACACGCATCTAAATAATTGTAAACGGTTACTTGCATTGGCTTCAATTGCTGAACAAGAGTCCTGATGTGGTAGATAACGGAGGTATTTGATGAGTTTGTTAGGAGTGAGTTGGAAGTTTCCTTCTGGGTCTTCTGAAGATAGGAAAAGTCCACAGCGAATCGCAGTTACTTGAAGATAAAAACTGCCGGAAAATCAGAACTCAAGGGGAAAATCTTGAGTCTTGGAAAAGTGTCGTCTCAAACGAAGAGGGTTTCTGAGCCAATATTAGTCTGAGCTAATGACTTTTGATAGTTCCTATCCACGCACACCTTTTGGGTGGAATGGTCAATCAGAGGCATGAATTTTGAGCGGGAGAAACTTTCTTTGTCTCTGTTTATGGCCCATTTGCATGTTTATTGCTGGTCTGGAAGATTGGTGCAGTTTTATCCAAATATGCTACAAATAGTAAGATGCATTTCACAATCACATATTGTAGATCATTGTTTGAGGAATAAAGAACTGATCATTTTGATACCAAGAACGAAACATCTAGAAGATCTTAAAGCAGAGATACACTCATATACCTGAATATAAGCATTGAGAGTCTAACTGATACATATAAAGAGTTATAACTAGGCTAATACAATGAGGAAACATACAAACAACACATGCATATACCAGATACAATTATGACTGATTAATTATAGTCTAAATAAAGAAATGTCTTTATGTGTGTGTGTGTGTGTGTGTGTGGGTGTGCGTTATGTTAGCATGTTGTAGGTTGCTGGTCAGCTAAGTCCATTGGTGCCTGGCCCCGGGGGTCCTTTACGTCTCTTTGGAATGTGTTTGAAATTCAATGGGAAGACGAGAGTGGTGAAACTGTTTAGCATCTCCTTGATAGTGGGGGGAACCATTTGACATTTAGCACCCATATAAGTGTAAAGTCTGTGACCAGGACTGAAATTTATATGCAAATGTCAAAAGCTAAAAGGGTCTCTTAAGCCATAAAACCCAAAGATCATGCATGATTCTACGCAGACGTTACATGAGTGAGGAGACGTAGGAGAATTTTACTAATTTTAATAATCAAAAGGAAACAGAAAAGCACACGTAGCAAGGTTGACATGAACAATTCCAGACAAGGGAGAACAGAATGGACTCAAACTCAAATAGGGCAGATAAGGAGGGGCAGAAAGGTGATGAGGATAACTAATAACAAGAAACATGTGATTACTAATAATAGGAAAAGGAACTGGAAGGACCAAATGAGGACAAACAGGAACTAAACAGGAACACGCACATGACAGATATCGCCCCCCACTCGGAAGGTACGTCCCGTGCCATAACAGTACCATCGGGGAGGAGGGGCGGGCACCCTGGAGGCTGGTGCAGGACAGGAATAGGGCGGAGACCAGGAGAGCCTTCAGGGTGGATCTGGCAGAGCAGACTGTTTGGGAAGCCATGGCGGATCAGGAAGTTCAGGTTGCCATGGCGGATCAAGAGACTCAGGGGGCCAAGGCGGAGCAGACAGTTCGGGAAGCCATGGTGGAGCAGGCAGTTCAGGTTGCCATGGCGGAGCTGACAGCTCAGGAGGCCATGGCGGATCAGGAGACCATGGCATATCAGGAGACTCAGGAGGCCATGGCGGATCCTCCGTGGCCTTAGCTGGCTTGGCCACGGGTATATGGCCCCCAAAAAATTTTCTTGGGGAAAACTAGGAATCCTCGGGAGCGCTCTGGAGGAGCATGCACTGGAGGGCGCTTTTGAGGAGCCGGCTCTGGAGGGCGTTTAGAAGGAGCGGACACTGAAGGGCACTCTGGAGGGCGATTTTGAGGAGCCGGCTCTGGAGGTGCAAGGCTGGTTAACTTGGGGGAATCAGGAGATGAAGGAGGGCTGGACAGGACCAGCGGAGATGGATAACTTTTCGGGGATGATTCCGGGGTGAGGACAGGAGCCGAGAACTCCGGAGGCAGCGCCATGTCCAGAAGCCCTAAGTCAGCGGCAGCTGGCGGGCCTGAAAGCTGATTCTGGATTGGGGTTGGACGCTCTCCAGACACCAGAGGATCCCTTCCCTCCAAGCTCAGTCCAGTGGTGTCTGGGAGGTCCACGGGGCGATGGTAGTTGGCCCCGATTCAGAACAGCGAATTCAGCATTGCGTTATCCAACGCTGTACACACGGCGAGCCCGCAGAACTCCCGTGCATACTCCACAAATGGGAGATCTCTGTGGGCTAGGGCTACGAAACGTGCAGCGGTTTCCATAGCCGCGGAGGGAAAACGGGAAAACAAAAAAACTTTCGAAATGGAAATGAAACATGAGGAGGAAAGGTGCCGCTCACTTTTTGCCAGTCTGGAATTCTCTCACGTAACTGCTGCTGTGTAGGAGCGCGGAGCAAAGGAGCAATGAGATGTAGGATAATTTTACTAATTTTAATAATCAAAAGGAAACAGAAAAGCACACGTAGCAAGGTTGACATGAACAATTCCAGACAAGGGAGAACAGAACGGGCTCAAACTCAAATAGGGCAGATAACGAGGGGCAGACAGGTGATGAGGATAACTAATAACAAGGAACAGGTGAATACTAATAATGGGAAAAGGAACTGGAGGGACCAAATGAGGACAAACAGGAACTAAACAGGAACACACACACGTGACAGATATCGCCCCCCCCTCCAGGAAGGCGCGTCCCGCGCCGTAACAGTACCATCAGGGAGGGGGGGCGGGTGCCCTGGAAGCTGGTGCAGGACAGGAATAGGGTGGAGACCAGGAGAGCCATGGTGGAGCAGGCAGTTCAGGTTGCCATGGTGGAGCTGGCAGCTCAGGAGGCCATGGTGGATCAGGAGACCATGGCATATCAGTAGACTCAGGAGGCCATGGCGGATCCTCCCCCAAAATTTTCTTGGGGAAAACTAGGAATCCTCGGGGGCACTCTGGAGGAGAAGGACCAACAGGAACTTAATAGGAACACATGTGACATCTACATGTAAGTAACTAAAAATTACAACTGTGGTAGCTACTGTGTACTGTGTACAATGGTCATATTTTCATTTCATGTGAAAAATGACCCCAAAAGACTTTCCACGCTAATGTATTGGTCTAAACATGCTGACCATATGCCTTCCAGGTTAGACAGAGTTCATTAGAAGCAGACTGATCAGTAAATAATCTCAGTTCTGTCTTACAGACAGCTTTATTCTTTCTGATTTAGCTTTATTGACCCCGGGCCAGACAATGATTTAGGAAACTTCTCCCAAATGTATGAGAGGCAAAGGTCTGATTCATCTGTGAATCAGACCTAAATCATAACAATCAGATTGTTATAATGGAATGTACAACCAAGCACACAAACACTGGAAGACAGCCAGGTACAGATGCCTTGACCAATGTGAGCAGAGTTTGAAGCCATGCCAAAGTCTGGTCCATCCGTAATGACTGGAGCTGAAGTCTAAACGCCTTTTGACAGCCTTTTACACTATCTCCATCAGACATTTTCTTTTACCTATTCTTACATCATTTTTTTTATACTGAAGCAAAGACATGGAGATGGTTGTGTAAGGGCATGATAAAAGAAGAGGCCAAATAAGCTCCCATTTTCAGCTGAATGGGTACTCTTCATTCTTCATTACATACTAATTAAATAAAGAACTACATGCTTATTTGGTTGATTTATGCTTGCTATTTTATTTAACACACACACAACATTCCTATATTGCCACTGACAGTTGTTTGACAGTTAATGTATCGAGATATATACATTGCAGCACTTAATGACTGGGGTGAAGTAGCTGAGAAATGACAAACGTCAAATGCATTTGAAGTGGAGTACGGCATATAATACAGCACTTTACAGCACAGGTGAGCTGACAGCAACTTTATGAAATTGTTAAGGACAATAATGTAAACATGTCATATTCCATTACAGCATTATGTGTAAAACTTGCATAATATGACTCATGCAATTTAAGGAAAAAATGGCTTGAGATGTCATACTTTATTTCCATAAGACATATCATAGGAGATTTGGTTTCTCAAATATGTCAGCTGCATATTACAGTATGTTTCTTTTGAAATAACTCATTTTGAACAAGATTTGATGCAGCATTGCATCTTTCATAGATATGGTAATTCAACAATACACTGCGACGAGATAAGCGGAAACCTTTTAATCAAGTATGGCAGACAGGAGATGTTATATTTCAAGTAATCCGTTCTTTCAGTACAAAAAAAAGTTTCAGGAGGAAACAATCTTAAAGGTTAACTATCACTTACATGTATACGTATATATATATATATATATATATATATATATATATATATATATATATATACACACAGACAGCATATATTTTTCTTGCATTTTTTCAAAAAGCTAGGGGCTGCACATCACTTGCCGTACGTTGCTTTTCTTCAATCACAACACAATTTTTGCTGTGGCTTCAGTGCGAGTAGTCTCACAGCATTTAACGGTCATATGATTTGCTTAAAAAGTTGTGGGTCCAGTCAAGCCACTGCCAGTAAGATGAGAATACTAATGGTTAGCTCTCTCCAGGTATTATGGGCCTCCTTGATATAGATAGCTACTGATTTACAGTGGGTACGGAAAGTAATCAGACCCCCTTAAATTTTTCACTCTTTGTTATATTGCAGCCATTTGCTAAAATCATTTAAGTTAATTTGTTTTCCTCATTAATGTACACACATTAAATGATTTTAGCAAATGGCTGCAATATAACAAAGAGGGAAAAATTTAAGGGGGTCTGAATACTTTCCGTACCCACTGTAGATAAGAGTGGTGCTTCAGATATGTGAGAGTGATAATATCTTAATGAGCGATAATGTAAAACAACCACACACACACACACACACACACACACACACACAGACAGTAACTCTCAAGCTGCACCCAGGGCCGGCGCGAGCTCAACTGCCGCTCTAGGCAAAACCCTACCGTGCCGCCCCACTTCACATTCACAATTAAACACAATCTTTAAGATACATGTGAAAGACTGGATAGTTTGTTTATTGGTACAACTGCATTAAAATAAAGCAGACGCGGGCGTGTTTTCTGATTATTATATATTTATTTATTTTTTCATAAAAAAATGTATTAATAAAAAATAACCACTAGTATAGCTGCAAAAGCTAATTAAGTGTATGTACAGGTCTGAAGTGGCCATGGGGAGAATTCCCGGTAAGCAGCTCGAACACGGAAAGCACAAGTCTCTGTAGTTCATTTTCACTAAGAGACATAGAAATCTGTTGAAGCTCGTACAGCCGGAATCCCTATTCGTAGTCAGGGTGTAATTTGAACAAGCTGGGTCCGGGTCCAGCACCTCCAAATTCCGATAACCTCATTTGGCGGATCCCCCTCCTCACGCACCAATGAAAGATGAAAAGTTTGTGTGAGGGTTATTATAGTTTTGCATTTTTAAATTCGTTTTTATTTTAATATTGCTTTCCATTTTATTTAATTAATTTCATTAATAATCTGGTTAATTTTAGTTTAGTTTGTATTTTGTGAACAGATTCATAGCCTATTTAGTTTTTATACAGATTAGTTTAAGTTTTAATTTTAGTTTTAGTAATTAAAGTTTAGCAGAATTAATAGAACACTTCCAGAGCACAGACCAAAGACATTTTAATTTAAGCTTATTGACGCAAACCTCTAGCGACACAAAATTAAAGCATGCTGAGATTGAGTAGAAAACGATTATTTATTTTTGATTATTACTTTTAGTTAAGTGTTCAATAACTGCTGTTGGTTTTGTTTCGTTTTATTTTTTCATTTATTTTGACATTTTTCTTTCTTTCTTTCTTTCTTTCTTTCTTTCTTTCTTTCTTTGTTTCTCTAAATGCCTTTTAGTTAAATACAGTTCTTAATACAACATATTTTACAGTTTAAACATGTATACAACATTAACTTACATTTAAACTCGTTTAACAAGCATTTTAGAAGTAAAAATGAAACATTTAATCATCGCAAAAAGACTGATGCGGCTTGTTTAGGTGACTTGGTTTGCTTTGCATAAAATAAAATAAAATGATTTACAGCAAAGAAACTGTTTTATAGATTAAATAAAACATAAACAAACCTATATTTGACCAAATGAATACAAGTCGGCGGCACTGAGAACTACTCTCACCTGAAGAGAATGCAAAATATCTGCACTCATTACAAACACTGGGTTTTTGCGACTCTCCTGTCCCAGGAGCTGGGTTACACAAAAACTAACCAAACACAAAAAAAAATTAGCAATAAAATAACCATGATTTTTAGAGTATTTGTGCATACTATACAGTAAAAGCAACTGATGCAAGCTGATAATCAAGAGGGTCCACTAAATGATTGCACGAATGTTCCATTACCTCTCCATCCTCTGATCACTTGCCGGATCCGTCACCCCGCTTTATTCCGGGACCTCGCAATTTACAAATGAAACTGTTCGTAGCGTTATAAATGATAAAGGCTAAATATCTACATTCTAAAAAAAGATGGTTCTTTAAAGGTTATTTACATCCATAGCATCCTGAAGAACCCTTTTATGCTGAAATGGTTATTTGTGTTAGAGTTTAGGGTTCTTTGTTCCCTGCCCTTTTTGTTTTTTAAAATCTGTAACTGTCAAAGCTCCTCATTACTGATTTTCTGGAGCTCAGTGATCCAACTACACACTGTCAACACACTCAACAGGTAAATGATTTCCTTCTTAAATTGAAATACAAATGCAACTTTAAAATTGTAACTGGTTTCCAAACAAACATGTTCTTTTCTGTTTTTGATCATATGTAAGTGTGAGCAGCTCTGTTAAGCTGAGGATCCTTCTCCTCTTCTCCACTAAGTAAGTAACAGAGACATTGAATTTATAATGCATATTGTTAGAATTTTTTAAATGTAATTTAACACTAGAACTCTCTATTCTATTTCTTTTCTATCTACTTTTTATTCTGTTTATTTATTATAAAAAAATAAATAAAAAACCTTGCTATGTGTACTGTGTTAGACTAACTGGGATTTGCAACAACACATATATTGATGCTCTTTTGTCATGTTGATTGCTTCTATTACCCTCATTAAGTCACTTTGGATAGAATTGTCTGCTAAATAATTCAATGTAAATGTAATGTAATTATTAATTGGGTTTATGCATAAACATACCTAGTCACAAAAACTATTAAAGCTATCCCATGACTTTATATCACTTTTTTCTTTTAACATTGTGAAGGGCTCACATTCTGTCCATTTTTGCTTTTGGCCTTCATAGACATTATTGTTTTTACATACACAATTGAGTTTAGAGTTGTCCATTTGTTTATTTCAGATACATCACATCCCACAGCCTCACCATCTGCAGAGAGAAACTGCCACTCAGTCACACCAAAATGATGGACTTAAAGGCATCATATAGGATTGTGAAGATATTTCACTGGAACTTTGTCTTCATCACATCTATTTTTTGTTTTTATTTTGTGTTTTACTACTTTATGTATGTATTCATGTTCAATGTCAACTGTCAACTGTTGTTAAGAGCACTGACATTATTGCTACAATGTCACGTCAATAAAAAAGTACCTGATTCACACAATATGTTGTTGCTGCTGTTATTGTTGTTATTTTAATGTAAATCCCCCCTCCCCCTGATGTCCCCCCTGAATTAATGATTTTTTGGACTTCAGCCATCCAACTACACAGCTTGTCAACACACTCTCAACAGGTAAATTATGTATTTCTATTATTTTCAACTTTTAAATTGTAACTGGTTTCCTATCAATCATGTCTTTTTCTCTTTTTAGTTTAAGAGCACATGTAAGTGTGACCAGCTCTATTCAGTTAAGTATACTTATTTCTCCATCTCCATTAAGTAAGTAACAAATATATTGAATTTATGGTCCATATTATTAGATGTATTTATTTATTTATTTAATTTTTTTTTATTACTTGGGTTTATGCATAAACATAACATTGTGAAGTGCTCACATACTACTTTTGACCTTCATAAACAATTGTTTTTTTACATAAACAAATGGAAGGAGGCACATTGTAAATCTAAACTCAATTGTGCATTTCAGATGCTGTCACATCCTACAACCTCCTCATCTGCACAGAAAAACTGCCACTCAGTCACACCAAAATGTGACTCTGCCTGTGAAAACCCAGCTAAAGTCTTTTTTTTTTGTATATGTGTGTGTGTGTGATTTACTGTTTTACATAAAATCGTCCTTTATAATGTAAAGAACATTCTGTGAATATGTAACCTTGAAATCTTTAATATTGAGGCCATGTCAAAGATTGAAATCATATTTTGATGCTTGTTATCTCATAATTCGATTTTGAGACTTTAGCCTGAATTTCACAAACAGGGTCACAAATACACATAATGGTGGGCTTACAGGCATCATAGAGGATTGTGAAAATACAGTATTTCACTAGAACCTGGTCTTCGTTACACTATTTTCTGTTTCTGTTTTTGTTTTACCTCTGTATTTATTTAGGTTCAATGTCAATTGTCATTTATTAATGTATTCTGCTAATAACAGTTGTTAAAATCACTGTAATTTTCGCTACAATTTCACATATCATTAAATAAAATAAAAATACCTAATTGACACAACATGCTGTTGTTGTTGTTTTTATGAAAACCTTAATAGAAGCTATGAGATAGTATAAGACCAGGCAGATAGAGGGGTAAAAAAAACAATAGTAATAAATAATTTATTCAAATAATATTAATCAAACTAATATTAATGATATACATATACTAATATACTAATATTAATGAAAATAAACTATCATTAAAAAGGTTATTTATAGCACCATTAAGGTTCTATATAGCACTTTCAAAGCATGGTTCTTTATGGAACCCTATAAAAAGGGTTCTATTTAGCACCAAAATGGGTTCTGCTATTGTTACAAGCTGAAGAACCCTTTTCTGGTACTGTTTAGAACAATTTTTCTTAAGAGTGTAGGCTACCTGGCTAAAAAAAACAAATCACTTTTTTTTTGGATGTATGTGTTTGGATGTACGTGGATGAACATGCCAATCTAATAGATTACACCAGGGGTGCCCAACCTGTTCCTGGAAATCTACCTTCCTGCAAAGATCAGCTAAAACCCTGATCAAACACAACTGGGCACCCCTGGATTACACTATACACTTGGTCTACCTGTGTCTCCCACACGCTTTCTCTCACAGTAGGCTATAATCTTACCTTTCAGAAGCATGTGTCGGGCTTTAAAACTCATCAGACATCACCAGTAGCAAAAGTCATTCATGTCCGGATAGTTTTAATAATTTTGATGATATTTATGAAAGTAGGCAACATTAGGGTGTTTTGCATGTGATATTGACACCACTAGGGTGGGGCACAGCGCGGGAGCAGCATTACTATGTATGAAGCTAAGTTAATTTAGAGTTAGAATAACTAAGGGGTGATAACTTGTTGATATGAGTGCAATAATTCCAAAGAATGGCCAAAAGATAAACTAAAATCTTTCTCCTTTTTGCCGCCCTGACTGTGCTGCCGCAATAGCTGGTTGCCTAGTTCGCCTATTTGCACGCGCCGGCCCTGGCTGTACCTATATAAATAATGGCCCTTCCATCCACTGTATGCCGCAAGCACATATTCAGACAGAAATATAGACACACACACACACACACACACACAGAAAGACACACATTCATAATCACACATTGAACGTTGGGTTTCCATGTTGTATGGGGAAACATGTGTATAAAAAAAATCATCAAACTGATATTTTACACCGACATTTTACAGAGATCAGCATCAACCTGAGTGTCCTGGAGCTTTGCCTTTATGGGATCGACTTTGAAGCACGGGTGCTCAGATCTCCTGTCTGATGTTTATCGAGAGCTGACAAGGAGCTGAGATATTTTCATTAACAAATGTAAATGAAATCTCCAAGGCCAAAGTCTCAGGCCCACCGTGCAAAGGTAGGTTAACATCATTATAGCACACACAATAATATGACAGGAGAAAGAAAAAAAGGAAATCTGTGAAGTAAACAAAGCCACAAACAGTAGTCTAGGTCCCGTTTTAGCTCCTCTCTCCACTGTCTCGTCTTTCTCTGTGGGAGGTAATCTGCAGGGGAAAGACAGGAGTAATAATAAATGGTGCTGGCCGTCTGTCTCCTCAGTCTAGTTGAGATATCAAAGATGAGGAAAGACAAATTTCTGTTGATTACAACAATGAGGTGCATCTCCTTTCAACCTTGAAAACATTGTGTGCTTGGCAATGACTGATCAAAGTAGAAACAAACAGAGAGCACATGCAGTTTTCGCACCCTTGCTTATGTTTCCTACACTGATGACGGATGCTGTGAGCATCTTTGCTGTCCTAGCTTTCAGTGTATTGCTTGATCACATATGCTCTTTCACTTGCCAAGTTTGTGCCTCTGATTGGATTTCTCTGGCTTTGTAACAGCTTTGTAGTTGCATACAAAGCTTTATATTGAGAAAAAGATGAGCTCTTCTAGCAAATGCATTAATAATAGATTATTAATGCATTTATTAATGCAGTTATGCTGAGAATTCAGGTTTATGCTAGTCTTGGCTCACATATACTGTAGGTGACCTCCCAGACTTTCACATGCTTGTTGTAAAATTAAGCATGGCATTTGTATGTCACTGACATAAGCCTTAGTATATGTCAGAACAATATTATAAGTAGTTATTAGAGAATGGTGTCTGTTTGACTAATGGTGACTAATTATTCTTGGAAAATGTCTAAGCATCTAAAATGATCATATCAGGAGGAGTCGAAGGGAGTCTTTCTGCTCGATTTATACATTAAAAAGGAAATGTACTATATCTAGCATAACTGTAGAAAAATATTGCTACTGTACATGCGCACTCTTTCGACTGTTCCTGTTAGGGGCCACAACAGTGGAATTAGCCACACATCTATTTGGAAGAGGTTTTTAAGCTGGATGCCAGATCCAACCCAGCACTGAAAGTACTGTACGCTAACTTGTGCAACCTGCATGTGTAACCCACTGCAGCAAACAGAAAGGCAAAAAATAAACTTTTAATAGCTCTATGGCATCAGTGTGTCAGTGTTGTTTTTAATGTGGTCATATGATGCAATTTCAATTTTTCCTTTCTCTTTGAAGTGTTACAAGCTCTTGGTGCATAAAGAAGATCTGTAAAGTTGCAAAGACTAAAATCTCAAATTCAAAGAAATATTCTTTATAAAATTTAAGAGTCAACCACGCCTACCTAAAATGGCTCGTTCCCTTTCAGTTGGTCACTACGAGTCACGTTGTGACCGACGAATTAGGATATCGCTTCGATAGACTTCGAGTGTAAACTAAACGAGCCAATGCACATTGGCATGCAATTATTGCATCCAGCTGCCGCTGATCACAGCGTGAGTATAATAAGGCAGCAGGTGCAATGCATACCAGCTTTTCGCTTCAGAGCCGAGCGACAACATCGTTCTGCTCTATGTTTATTTCAAGACTAGGAGTTCAGCACGCTCTCGGAAGCTTTCTGTGTTGGCGGGACGGCGCTTCAGCGGTGGTCGTTCCAATGTCGAGTGGGTTGCGCACTTCAGGCTGCACTACCCCCTGTCGTGTTGCAAAGCGGCCATCTCCACTGTGCGCCTCAGCACTAAAAGAGCATTTCCTAAAA
>NW_015506205.1:215050-218085 GCF_001515645.1 Sinocyclocheilus grahami | reverse complement strand
GTGCGTTTCTGGGTGCGGTCGTTACCTGGCACCGGGTGATGGTCACGATCGCTGCCTCACGTATCTGGGCATTAAGCACGCTGAGGTGGCCTTCGTGGATGAGTCATGTTCTCATTGCTGGAAGATGACAATCTCGGAGCTGCGAACCAGGCTCTGCTACTCGCAAGGGGGCGGAGTCCCGTTGCCGCGATCTGGGGCTCGTTCTGGTGGAAGGCAGATGAGAACCACTTCCAGCAGTAGCGCGGGCGGTTTGAGGGTTACAGTGATGGCAAACCCCGCAGTGCAGCGAAGGGGTATTCGGTGATCCCCCCGGTGGAGCGGGCGGTAGCGATGCCATTGTGTCCTAAGTCCACCTCCTCCTGGCGGGGAGACCCGGTACTTCCTTCCCGGGCCTGTAGGCATTCGTCTGGTCTAACCGGCAGTGCCTATACGGCTTGCGGGGAAGCTGCTTCCCCCTTACACGCTATGGCGTTACTGCAGGTGCACCATGTTAAGGCACTGAAGGACCTGCACGAGGGTGGTCAAGATCCGGAAGTTCTAAAGAGCTCCGAATCGCCACTGACCTCGTGCTCCGAGCGACGAAGGTCACCGCGAGTTCTCTGGGTCGTGCGATGTCCATGCTTGTGGTCCAGGAGCGCCATCTCTGGTTATGTCTGGCAGACATGAGGGACATCGACAAGGTTCCTCAATTACCCTGTGTCCCAGACCGGCCTCTTCGGCGACGCAGTCGAGAGCTTTGCCCAGCAGTTCTCGGCTGCCCAGAAGCAGACTGAGGCGATTCGACACATCCTTCCCCGGCGGGCATCTGCTGCCTCCATCCGTCCGCCGGCTGCAGCGCCCCAGCCTGTTCGTCGCCAAGGTGCCCAGCTCCCATGCCACACCCGCAGCAGCCTTCAGCAAAGCGGCATCATGGAGCCGGGCCACCCCGCCTGTCCAGGCCCCCGGCAAACCTGCCGGCAAGCAGAGAAGCAAGCGTCCCTGAGACAGGGGACCCAGGGATGGAAGGATCTGCTCTTCAGGAGATGGTGAACGCACCACTCCCTCCCCCTGAGGAGGGACGGGCGGAGAATCTTTTGTTTTGTTTTTTCCCGAATTGTACCCAAATGTTTTGTACCCAAATTCTCGACAAAAGAGCAGTTTCCTTTATCTCTGGGTCCCAGGAGGGCATGGAGAGTTGCGGACGGACTAACGCCGGACCTCACTCATCCTCCTCCTTCGCCAGACAGCAGCAGTGGGTGGTTCGAGAGCGTCAACAAAGGCCCTACTCACGCACCCTCTGCCAACCCGTCGAACCAGGTGAGCCTTGCACCCCACACTCACACCCCTCTCCGGCCCGCTCACAAGCCGCCCGAGCTGGGTCCCTGTGTTCCACCTCTCTGCCCCACTGCGGGTACGGCTGTGGTCCCGCTGGTCCCGCTTTTACGGTTTCTGGGCGCTTGGTCAGCGCTACCCAGCCCGTCTCGCTGGCTTCTGCGAACCATCAGCCTCGGCTATGCCATTCAGTTCGCCCGGTGCCCGCCCAAGTTCAGCGGTATCCGCTTCACTACAGTGAAGGCGGCCGATGCCCCTGTCCTACAGGCAGAGATCGCAGTCCTACTGTCGAAAGATGCGATAGAGCCGGTCCCTCCAGCCGATATGAGGTTGGGGTTTTACAACCCTTACTTCATTGTACCCAAGAAAGGTGGTGGGTTACGTCCAATCTTGGACCTGCGAGTTTTGAACCGTTTTGCAGCGATCGACCTGAAGGACGCATACTTTCATGTGTCGATCCTTCCACGCCACAGACCATTTCTGCGGTTTGCGTTCGAAGGACGGGCATATCAGTACAAGGTCCTGCCCTTTGGGCTGTCCCTGTCTCCCCGTGTCTTTACGAAGGTCGAGGAGGTGTTCCCCTCAGAGAGCAGGGTGTTCGCGTTCTCAACTATCTAGACGAATGGCTTATACTAGCACAGTCTCAGGATCAGTTGTGCGAGCACAGGGACCTGGCGATTCGGCACCTCAGCCTGTTGGGCCTTCGGGTCAACTGGGAAAAGAGCAAACTCTCCCCGATGCAGAGGATCTCTTTTCTCGGTATGGAGTTTGATTCGGTCGAACAGACAGCGCGCCTCACAGAGGAACGTGTGCGGTCGGTGCTAGCCTGCTTGAATACATTCAAGGGCAGGACAGAGGTCCCACTGATGCTTTTTCAGAGGCTCCTGGGACATATGGCGGCCGCAGCGGCATTTACACCGCTCGGCCTGTTACATATGAGACCGCTCCAGCACTGGCTTTATGGCCAAGTCCCGAGGTGGGCGTGGAAGCGCGGCACTCACCGGGTCCAAATCACACCAGCCTGTCGCCAAACCTTCACCCCGTGGTCAGATCTTGCGTTGCTTCGGGCAGGGGTGCCCCTAGAGCAGATCTCCAGGCATGCTTTGGTCTACACGGATGCCTCCACCACCGGGTGGGGTGCCACGTACAATGGGCATGCAGTCTCAGGGGTTTGGACGGGCCCGCAGCTGCATTGGCACATCAATTGCCTAGAGTTGTTACCAGTACACCTGGCCTTGAACCGTCTCAAAGGGCGCTTACGAGGCAAGCACGTACTGGTCCGAACGGACAACACAGCGACCATTGCCTACATCAACCGACAGGGTGGTCTCCTCCTTTGGAGTCGGAAGGTTCTGAGGTCACTTCATGCTGTTCACATTCCGGGCCTGCTCAACCGTACAGCCGACGAGCTGTCTCGAGCAATGCTCCCGGGAGAATGGCGACTCCATCCCCAGACAGTCCAGCTGATTTGGAGACATTTCGGAGCCGCTCAGGTAGACCTGTTTGCTTCTCCAGAAACCTCTCACTGCCAGTTGTTTTACTCCCTGACCAAGGGAACACTCTGGACAGACGCACTAGCACACAGCCAGCCGCGGGGCCTATGCAAGTATGCAATTCCCCCAGTGAGCCTTCTCGCACAGACACTGTGCAAAATCCGGAAGGACGAGGAGCAAGTCTTACTAGTGGCGCCATATTGGCCCACTCGGACCTGGTTCCCCGAGCTA
>NW_015506205.1:196792-214821 GCF_001515645.1 Sinocyclocheilus grahami | reverse complement strand
CAATTCAGTATCTACTATTTCCTGAATATTATGACATTCAGGAGGGCCGCCCCCTGATGACGTCATACTATGCAAATTAGATGAGAATATTTACATCCCACATAAACTTTCAGTCATGCCCAACATTTTTCTAATTTACATTAGATCTCTATCTTTAAGCCCTTTTAAGCTACAAGCTTTTGAAATCTTGATGTCAAAATCCAGCATTTTTTCCAAAAAAATCCTGGCGCCTAAAGGGTTAAAAATTACATAACTGAACGAATGACACTTAATGACAGTTGTCATAACCATGCATACAAAACTTTCATATTCATGACATGTGTCATGTCATGATTATGTAGGTGTCATGTCATGATTATTAAGGTGTCATGTCAGTCTTATACAGACCCCTTCAAGTAAAGTGTAACCGTTTTATGTTTGCGCAGCGCGATGTAACATGTAAAAAGACAGTAATGATGTCCCCACTGGATGCAACAAATGCCTCGTTTATAATGGGTTTTAATGTTTTTGTCTCGTAGCACCGGCCGGAGAGGGTATCACACAGTATGGTAGGGGCGTAACATTTCCATCCCACCCTTGAGGTATTCGGCCAATCACAATGCACTGGATAGCTGCCCAATCACAGCACACCTTGCTTTTCAGACCGATGAGCTTTGTAAAAATCGACGCATTTCAGAAAGGTGGGGCATAAAGGAGAAACAATAATGTACAGTATGTGGAAAATAATGTGTTTTTTTAAACCTTAAACCGCATAAACACATTTCATCACACCAAATACACAAAATAATGTTCTTTATAGCAATATCATATGACCCTGTAACGAATCAACTCATGGGAAATATGAATAATTAACCATAACTAGTTATACACAAAGGGAGAGTTTGAGTAACTTTGTTGAGGGGGCCGTACGCAGGGGTCAGCTGATGACCGGGCTATACATGTAGTCAAACTATTGCTTAAAACACTGATGGTTCACGGGTTTGGTCAGTATGACGAAACTGAAATAAAATAAGATGAACTCAAAAAAAAAGGAAGATTTTACCTATTTGAGTTTTTTTCCTAAGAGATATGGGTAAGCAGGTGTCACTTGTGGGTGATGCTGCAATAGACTTCATAACCCTAGGGTTAGGCTGTAAGCCAATGAGAAAAATGGAAATTCCGAGCGGGAGGTGGCAATTGCTGGAGGGTTTACGACCCTTTGTCTCTAAGCATGGTAATTTGCAAATGGATTTGAATCGAAATTACTACAGGTTCTCAGGACCCTAATATATATTGCCTATGTACCAATATATAATATACACGCTTGTTTCGATCATAAGAAGGCGAATTCATAGATATTAGACAAGGTAGGATTACAAATAGTGAAAGGATGACAGGAGTGTGTTTCGATTATAAACCTGCATCACAGTATACAATTTCAAAGACAAAATACACAATGACAATAATATACCCAATGACCTGAAGGATCATGTGTGTTCATTCAAAGAAAGGTTTTCCTATTAATTAATTAGCAAAGAAAAGTCCTTCCCTTGTAAATCGCTTCCTTATGGGCAAGGAAGCGATTTTCTTCACCTAAATTCCAGGAGGTCGTAAATGTATTGGGTGTCTGCATTGCTATAGAACCAGGGGCCTGTTCCGCTTCCTGGGGTGTTACGGAGTATTTGTTAAATCTAGCTAACAAAATATGTATTGTGTGTTTGAGTGGTCCAGACGCTACAACCCCTTTAACTAAAAAATAATTTTCAGTAATTTAAATAAGGCTGAAATTATATATATATATATATATATATATATATATATATATATATATATATATATATATATATATATATATTATAAGCACACTTAATGAACTTAAATGAAAATTAAAAATGATGTTGTGGTTGAAAGAAAATTTAAAGAAAGAAAAAAAGAAAGAAATTATAATAAAAATTGAAAATCTAAAAAGTAAAGCTAAAATGTTAATAAATACTAACAAAGAGACCAAGACAGATCACATTTGTGGAAGCTTGGACTGGTATGGCAAAATAGATAAAAATATAAAAATGAGGCTGAAATATAATTAAAATAACAATAATAATAATAATAATATAAGCAAACTTAATGTTGTTTTGGCAACTAACTGAAATAAGTTTAAGTTGAGGTAGTAAAATTGCTAAACTTAAATAAAAATAAGTTAAATAGAAATATTTAAAAAATAAACTTCAAAATATTTTTTACTTTTTGAACTTTTTTAAAGAAAGAAAGAAATTATAATAAAAACTGAAAATCTAAATATAAAAGCTAAAATGTTAATAAATACTATAGTATATAAATAATATTAAATAACACTGTTGTACATACACACAAACAAACACAGATCAAATTTGTGGAAGCTTGGGCTGGTATGGCAAAATAAATACAAATAAAAAACAAAAAATAAAAATAAGGCTGAAATAAAAAATAAATAAATAATATAAGCAAAATAAATAAAATTAAGTTTATGCAAAATTAATTATCTCTGTGGCAACTGCATGATTTTCAACTCTGTGAATTAGATTTGCTTTGATGATGATAGCAGTATCTGAGTAATGTAACGTGAAGTCATGCATGCATACTCAAGCATACTCACTGCACTCAAGCGTACTCACAAACTTGCAGTGTCTCTTTTCTTTGTCCATGCCTCATAAATGTGACCAATCTGGTGTCATGCGTTTCTGGCTGAAATGTAATTCTATGTCACTGTCTAAACAGGGTCAGAATGAAGGTTAAAAGCTACTCACTTCAGTGCTGTGGCATGAGATCAGTCAATAACTTTCACTCTCTCACTGTTTGGTTACCATTCCACGTGTTTCTGCATGGCACAGTAGATGAAGATTTAAAATAGTAAAGAGGAAGCTAAGCTTTGTGGATGCTCCAGTTTAGAGAGTCGACGAAATGAGCTAGATAAACTGGTGGGCTGCAATGAACGCCTAGGCAACATCTTTTTGGGTGCCGTGAAGCGGATTTTGCACAGCACAGAGTTGGCACTGACATTCGGGGGTGGCACTGAAAGCATTTGGCACTCTCATGCAGGCCCTTCCATCCACTGCCCTCCTCCAGAAATGCATTCTAATCAAATTCTGATGCCCCTCTCGTATGCACAGACATTTGTAAAGAATAATGCTCTTTTAATCCATGTGAATCAGTGAGGACAGCTAAAGCAAAACAAATGGAGACCTGGAGCGGTGGCCTCTTTGCTGAATTATGAAGGCAAACTGTCATGGTAAGAAGATAAGTGCAAATGTGGTTAAAAACAGAATAACTTAAAACTAACAAAATGTCAGTTCTTGGTTTTATGAGATTATTCATGGTGAAGTCCATGGAAAGAAAAAAAGAAAGGTCTGAGTTAACAAGCAATTAAAGCAAACAAATATCCCCATCTGTGTTTCTCTTCTCTTTTGAGTTAAGCATATAGGATATATTTAAGAAATATAGCAAGTAGCGATTTTTTTATGTCTTGATGTCTGTAATTCACAATAGTTTTTTTTACTGGTGTGATATGTATTAAGATATACATTTACAGTGATAGTCCACCTAAAAATAAACATTCTGTCATCATTTATTTATCCTCCTGTCATTACAAACCTCTATGGCCGTCTTTATTCTGTGGAACACATGACAAGATAATGTAAAAAGGTCCCAGTGTTTTCTTTTCTTGAAACTCAGTGGGGTTCAGTTTTGTTTTGGACAAAACTCACTTACATTGTATGGGAAAGTAGAATCATTTTAAACATTCTTCAAGAAGGTAACATTTTCTATAAAATATCTTATTTTGCGTCCCACTAAAAAAGGAAATCATACTGGTTTGGAACAACATGAGGATGAGTAAATGATGACAAGAGTTTTTCATTTAAAAAAATCTTTACCCTCACACAAAAATCTGACCTCCTAAAATGTAAATCATCTACGAGTGACTATCATAATTAAGTAAGAGATTTTGCAGGATGATAACCAAGGATTTACATGATGGGGCATCAAGCTGTCCACGATCCTGAACATGTGATGCCCACGGCATTACAGAAGCTTTAGCAGCAGTGGTTAATCTGAGCCTCAGCCTGCTGCCAATTGAGTGAAACCAGCTTCTCTCTCCATGACTGGAGGTCAGATCATTGAACTGCACTGTCGATCTGCTCCACTGGGTCACAGCGCTAGAGAATGTCAGGCCCACCACACTGAGGATTAGTAAAGTCGATTGATAAGCGTGTGTGTGTGCGCGCGCGTGTGTGTGTGTGTGTGTGTGTGTGTGTGTACTTGTTTATGCTACATTGTGGGGACCAAATATCCCCAAAAGGATAGTAAAACCTGACATTTTTGACATTGTGGGGACCGGGATCTGAAAGTGTAACAATGCAAACAGGTTTTCTCTAAAGGGTAGGTTTAGGGTTAGGGGATAGAAAGTATCGTTTGTTCAGTATAAAAGTAATAGAAGTCAATGGAAAGTCCCCACAATTCCCAGAAACAAATGTGTGTGTGTGTGTGTGAGAGAGAGAAAGGCAAACCCTGAGTTGCACACAAAATCTTCAGCAGAAAAATATTTCTGATTACAGCTCACAATATCTCACTAATCAAACTCAGCTTTCAAAAAGATAAAAGCAGTCCTTGTCTCTCTGACTTTGAAATTAGCAAAAACATTTAGTTATGTAAGGCTTGTAAAACTTACTGTAAATTACTGCATATTATTCACCAGTCTCTCCAGAAAGAGAACATTTCATTCTTAAATTAGCCTTTTTGGATCAAAAATATCAGTCTATCAAAGTATGATGGCACTTGTTTATTTAATTGATGTATAAAAGAATAAAACTCACCAAAGAACATCATTCAAATTTCAATGCCAATATTACTTAAATAATAATAATAATAATAATAATGTTCTAAGTGCCATTATATCATTGGTTTTCCTTTTTGCTGTCTGTTTTTCCTTCTGATGTGCCTCCTATGCCAGCACAATATACAGGCACACAAGCCATGGCTTTGTTTGGACTAAAATGACAACAAAGCAGAGATGACTGGAGCTGATGTCAGAGTAATGTGGTCTTTCATGCAGCAAGACCCACACTGTAATTTCAGCCAGCTGTGAATAACAGTTTATTTGTTTCTTTTACCCAAAGGGGCTGATGATAGTTTTCATTCTTTCTTTTTAATTTTAAATGAAAATATTGTGCTTTGTAAAATTGCACTACTACTACTACTAATAATAATAATAATAAATTCTTCAAAAAATGTTTACGCTAAGCATGACTCAAACTTCAAATGTGGGATACCAAAATTGATTTACAAAAATAATAAGAAAAAAAGTAGAATAACAATAATATTCAAAAGGTAATTTTTAAGTGTAGCTCCAGTGACATTAGATCACATTATAAGTGAAACACTGTGTCACTAACAGAAACATGATGATATGTCCATGTGAGAAAGTTTGCCATTTTTGTTCGCATCAGCGTCCACACCTTCTAATCCAACAGACCATAGTACATCTGTGTTCTCCTGTTGTTTTGATAGAAACAGATCAATAACAATCTCTCTCCAAAAGAGACCTGACTGATTAGAGCAGCCTGTAGGCACGGCTTCAGACTAGACAGCACATAATGAGTTTTCATGTAAAAAAATATATATATATATAAAATTAAAATAAAATAAATCCTTACCAAAAACATAATATAATTTTGAATATTTAGTAAACAAATAGTCTCAGAGTATTGAATGCATCTGACTGAAGCTAACTTTGCATTGGGGAACAAGACTGTTGCAGTGTTCAATCAGTATATAGTATTTTTTTTGTTTTAAATGTATTCTTAAGTTTATTAGCCATATAGTAAATCACTTGTCATTTTTGACTGCTTGTTTAAGAAGAAGAAGAAGAAGAAGAAGAAGAAAAATCTAGCATGGTTGTACACTGTTTGAATTGCTGTTCATTCAACAGTCTGAACTAATCTATAGCATTCTAATTGAGCTGAAATATGCTTACTGTTCGCACCAATTAAGCACATTATCCACACCATGCAGAACTTGTTGCTCAAAGGTGTATTTCCAGGGGAAAGATTTCTTTCAGATGGATGCAGTCACATTATTCTGATAAGTGGACAATTGTTTGATTCTTGAAGAAAATTGCGAATGAAAATGAGGGACTAAAATGTACTTAGCTGTGATTTGGATTAGCATAGTGTGAAGTGCAAGATCCTGCATTGTTAAATGATCAGCAATGTGATTTCTCTTTTATTAAAACTGGGAAACATAATCCATTAAGATGTGGGATAAATATTATATCTGACCACTTTACTATACACTTAACCAGCAATAAATATCTTAATGATCAGATTAATGGAAGAAGAGCCTATAATATTGCATATTTAATTAATTATATCTCAAGTGACTCCTCTTCCTAGTCGTTAGTTTCACAACATGCAGTATATTCATGAGTAACCACCCTATTGATTTATTTATTTTCTTTCATTAGATACATTTTAATGATTAATGGGTGGAAATTAAGAAAACTTTAAATATCTTCAAATAACTTTAAAGGAGTTGTCTTGAAACCTTCATGGAAGAACAGAAGACAGCTGATTTTATTTAATTTTTTTCAGTTTACTAATGTATAATGCATTTTCACAGTCTTCAACCAGAGCATCCCATGTGTGAGAAACAGCCCTCTGAATTCAGTCATGTGAGATAGTCATCACTTGCCGAACCAAGTGAACAATCATTAACGAACGGATGTCTTGCAGCTTTCATAGGCTTTCACAGGTCCATCCATAGGCTTGCCTCTTTCATTCACCATAAAACTAATCATTTAATGCAGAACTCAGAGCATATTCACTCTTCAAAAACATTGGTTGCACATGGCCGAAGCATTAATGTACTTTAACAAAAGGACCATTACCTCCTCTGTGCTAAAATACTATTGTGCTCCTGTCGCTCTCTCTGTATTGTTGGAATACCTTATATTATCTCTGGCTACTGTATTTGATTTCTCTAATGGATCAGCCTTTTGCAGGTTTGGAGCAAAGGAAGCCGAGAAAGAAAAAGTATGAAACTAATTGGAAATGTAAAAAATGAAAGAAACCAAAAATTAATTTAGCACTCTATATTGCCAGTCAGATGTATCCACTAAGATTTAGCCAGGATAATATAAATGATTGGGTAGCAAAAATAATGCCATGTGTCTTTGACAAAAAAGCATGTTGAATAGCACTAACTGAAAAAAATAATGCATTGCATTAAGAGTGTTTGCATTTTAATGCCTTGTACTTCCAGGGCTTGCATTTTTAGGTCCTGAAATGTAACATAGTTGTTTATTTAAGCTGTGAATATTTCAATTCAAAATATTTCACACACATTTTAATAATTAAAAATTAAATAATTGATATTCACCTTCCAGAATTCACTTCCAAAATATTCAATCTGTTTAAAAATACGATGTATAATATCCGACAGGCAATTTTCGGTCTGTTTTATTTCACATTCCAAATTAGCTTCCACAAATTCAGGGGAAATGAAATTATTTTACTATAGGGAGATGAGAGGGTCTATATTACTTACTATTTGAGAAAGCGTAATGGCTAACTTGGATCACGTCTGCCGTAATAACCAATCATATTACAGCCTTGCATCATTGAATTTCATTCAGAGTTGTGCGACAATCTCAATCGCAGTTTACGGATACCATAGGAATGAATGGGAAGTGCCGTAAGCTGTATCCCACCTAGGGTTGTAAATAGACATGGAAAACTGTTTTTGGAGATTGTTTGCCCTTACCTAAGCCACATACCTTATATGTAGATATCAGAGAACAATTTAAAATATAAATATCTATGGCACCTTTAAGGCCAATTTTAAGCCCGATTTGCATATCCGAACAATCAGGGGGTGTGGCCTGATTCGCGGCTCGTCGCAAACGTTTTTTTGTCCAAAACAATCCTCTATTGTGTGGTGTCATTACGATTATTTATCTGCTCCCGATCGAGATGGAGCGTCCCCGAACTCAAATCGTAAATATTAAACATGACTTTTGATGGGCTGCCTCTGACATGATACCCACGATAGCCAATGAGAGTGAGCAAGCGTCACCTACCAGATGTTGCGTGCTTCTATAGCTGAAATGTGGCATCCACAAACATGCCATGAAAGCAAAGAATATCACCCATATTCTTTTTTATACTTGCTTTTCACTGTGAAACAAAACGCACGCCAGGAGAGCTAGCTGACAACGTTGATTGTTTGTCTTTTCTAGTCACGTTTGATCTCGTGAGTGTCCGTGAGATCACGTGTCACTGTGAAATCGTTCCTACAATCGATAAGTGTGTGGTCTCGTGGTCTGGTCAAATCATCTAGTGTATGCGTTCAGAGGATTATAAGGCTAAAAATCGGTTGAACTGTCTTCATGTCTGTGGTCTCTCATGGTTTTAAAATAGTTTAAGATTTGAAAATCGTCTAGTGTGTCCCAGGCCTAACGTGCCTCAGTGAACTAATACAGTGATATGAGACAGATCTCAGAAAATGCTTTATTGATGATTATGTGAACTATAACGTCAGTTAAGCAGATGTAGAATATGAATGAACGCGCAAGGTTTCACGCTGTTTTCCTCAGAAATCTGTTAAAGAAAACACATTACGCGGCTGCACTAACACAATGGCAGCTATTAAAAGGCCAAACTCAGATCTTACTGATGATGCAAACTATATACTGGCAGATGAGGATATGAATGCAAGTTACAGAACACGCAAAACTGCACGTTAAACATTTCCCATAAATAAAACACTTAACGTGGTTTATTGCCTCAAGACAGTGATAATAAATGATAACATTTTTATTACTGTATATTATGTACATTTATGCAGATGAGCCCAGAATATGAGCCCACAACCCACAAAGTTTCACCAAAGTTTTTTTTTTGGTTTCAGTCATTTAACTAGGCGATATGGTGTCTAAAACTTAAGTCTCTTAATATTAACTTCTTATTTATTTATTTATTTATCACATTTGTGATTTTTGCAAAACAAATGTCACTCCTCGTGTGATATTGATCAACTATATGAAATTATATAAATATATACATTTTCTGCCCCCATATTTTGAATTTTGGGAGCATTCTAAATGCATTTTATTCAATCATACAGTGAAAGAACACTCTAAATTAGCATTCAGTCTAGTGTTTAAGCACTCATAACACCTCTTATAATCAAAGAAGCTGTCCATACACGGTATGATAAATTAATATCTAACTTATATCGTAAGTACATCTGCACTTCATTGCTTATGATGAGGGAATTGGTCCCCAGGACTGAGGGTTGTCCCCCTAAAAATATTATTAAAATCCACACTTTGTATTGTAAATAACAATGTGTTAAACTTTAAATAACTTTGTAAGTAGTAAAAGTGTTAAAACTGAGTTTTAAGTTTAGAAACATTTTGAGTCTCCCCCTCCTTTGCCTCACAGTGCTTCGGTCCAAATGCCTGCTTTCCTCAATTACATCACCTCAGTTGACGAGTCTGGGGTTTTCCCACGGAAATGGGCTACTTTAACATTGTTGCCGCGGGTTGAAGCGACCTCAATAATGTGATATGAATGCAAATTTTACCGGAGGAACCCCACTGAAAAACGTGTATTTTACCTCCCGGGAATGCAATTTTTACCAGGGAACCCCCCTCAATTGGGCTAGTTTTGAGCAGCAATTGGACCAGTTTTTTTGCGAAAACTCGGCAATCCTGCATCACCTACACACACACACAAAGACTTAGAAAACATAAACAAAATGAATTCCCAGAGAACCTGCATTTGGGCTATTCAATGGTAAGACTTCAATTCACATAGTTTAGATGAATATTTGTATATTTCACAAAAAATGCAAAATGGAAACACCAAGATTTTAATAAAGCCGAAAATGTATATAAACTTAAAAGCCTGCTTGAAGAGATAGTTCAACCCGAAAAATGAAAAAAAATGCTGAAAATGTACCCACTCTCAGACAATCGAGGATTAATTTGTTTCTTCAAATCTAACATTACACTTGCTCACCAATGGATCCTCTGCAGTGAACGGGTGCCGCTAGATTAATCAGCAGCAGCAAAAAAAAAAAAACACATCACAATAAACCACATGCAATCTACACGACTCTAGTCCATCAGTTAATGTCTTGTAGGTGAAGCAAATCTATCATTAGGGCATTTTAACTAACTTGAAGTGGAGCTTATTATGGACGGATGGATGATAAATCCTACTATCCTGTCATGTGTGTAAATAAAAATATCAATTACTGCCACTACCATCTTGAGTGTTTGGCATCACTGTTGCCCTTTTATATGCACTTCTCTGCATCCAGAATTTTTCATCCATCTAAAAAATTAAATGCCAGTTTTATATTGGTTAAACAAATTACATTGTACATCGTACCAGAATTGCAGTGCCTTTCCATTTTCTAACCTCCTCTTTTCATCATTACTTCATTTTCCACTCAAAAACCTTGGGTAACAACAGCAATTATCCTCATCCCCATTTTGCATTATGAATTGCTGAGGCCTCCAACCATGAAGGAGGAGAATAATGGCCAGTGTCAGTGAGTTCAGCTGGGACCAGGCCATCTGGATGGCAGTCAGGGCCTGGAATGCTAAACTCTGTCCAGATTTGTAAGCTTCTCTGATGTAGGGGTCATAGACGCCACTGGTTCACATCCAGACATGTCTTGTGAATGGGTCTCGATCACCTTGGGCAGTGGCCCGCAGATAATGTATGATGGATGTTCCAATTTGACAAGGCCAGAACACACGGGTAAATATGGAGCTAATAGCTCTGTCTTGTATTCTGTTACACTAGAACGGGGGGAAAGAACTATACTGGGAAAAAAACACACAGATGCTTAGTTCTGGAAAGGGGAGGATAACCTGCTTTGTTATTGCATTTTACATAGTCTCATTAAAACATAACATGATTTAATTTGGATGAAGTTATTCCACCTACTGGTTCATGATCATGTTTTGTTTGGGGTCTCAACAACTACAGGGTCATTTAATAAAAATAAAAAATAAAAATACTTAACATTATTTCAAGGCTTTTCTAAATATGATTTTTATTTATATTTGGCCCCTTAGAGACCGCACATATAAAACATAATAATGAAATTAATTTTAATTATACAATTATCTTACTGGAGCACACATTGTGGAGATGCACTTAAAATGTATTTATTTATTTATTTTTTATTTTATTTATTTATTTATTTTACCCAGAACATAAACAATGTTACTTGAATGGATACTTTGTAGTAAAAATATGTAATTCAATAATATATTATACTTTTTTAATTAGGTCAGAGGAACTTAGTAATAGAATCTGAAGGAAAAATAACAGATTGATTTCAAATGATTAGTTTTTTTTCTTGATTTCAAATTTCTATTATTTTTACACTTACATTATTTTGGTCTGTGGAATCCGAAACATAAAACCACAGACAGAATTTTAACCTTATAACAGAGCATGAAAATAACAGCGATGCACAGCAGATAAGCGTAGTGTCAGACCATAGTTCAATTTAGAGCAAGAGAGTAAAGGCATGCACAGCTTTTTAAATATGATTTGTGGTTTGTTTTTGTTAGTGTCTTTAGCTAAAAATGCTGCTGTGGTCTGAAAATGCCTGCCGATAAATAGTGCAAGAAGAGCTGCCATCACTCACGACTGATGGGCTTCCTTTCTACTGCAGTCCAGCACTGTTCCGTTCATCTATCAGAGTGTTTCCACACAACTGACATTCAGCAGGCCATTCGCATACAGGATGTGATGTAACAACAATTCAGAATCCTGTAAGATCATTTAAAAAAAAAAAAAATAATAATAAAATAATTTTTTTTAAACAATTTCTTGGAAGCAGCAGCTCAAAGATATTCAAAGGGAAAGTAATTGATTGGCTTGTTTTAATAGACTGACCATCACTGCATGCGTTACATGATGCAGGTTGTCTCATGTCAGCCATCCGCTCAGCAAAGTGACCGCTTAAACGGCAGGACAGCGCAAAATAGCAGTCACACGATAGTGATGTCATATCCCAAGATCACAGAGGTGAGTGATGAGTATGTTGTCTTCTCACTCACTCTAAACTGTCACCATCGATTCAGATAATGGCCGACCTTCCTGCTGTCTTTGAAATAACATCAAGTAATCATTTGCCCTGAGACAAGTCTGTCCTCATATCAAGGTTAGCCCTGTCGGACACTGCAGAGGCCATCGAGACTCTTGAAGTCTCCTTCAGAGCGCTCGCAGTCATACATTCGCACTCATACACATATGCACACACAGAGACAAAACACTCATGTGACGTGACTTGATTAAAGGTCAGTAGGGTTCGACTTCAGCAAATCAGTTTGAGTGAATGCAAACAACGTGATTCCAACATCCAGCCACGCAAGAAAACGTGCATTTTACCTAAGGGAATACGTGATCAATAAGGAAAGTCGTATTCATCTAATGTATACATCTAGATAAAACAATTTACATTTAAGTAACTTCCAGGGTATTCTTAACCTTGAATATCATTCTTAAAACACAAAATAACCAATGAAGTGTCAAGCACCCAAAGCAGTCCATATTTATTCGATAAGTTCTCTTTAATTGAAAAATATGCATTTTCATACTGTATTAGGCCTACTGTAGGCTATATTACACACGCATCAGAAGACAGAAAGAGATTTATTGCCAAGTATGTTTGCACATAGGCTACAAGGAATTTGTTTTAGTGTCACAAGCTTCCAGTACACAGACACAACAACAACACACAGATAATAAAAATAAGATGTGTAACGAATCAGCTCATGGGAAATATGAATAATTAACCATAACTAGTTATGATTAATTATGAATATTTTAGATCCGCTGTAGATATTTAGCTGACCTCTCAGGGTCAACTGTCTTGTCAATTCTAAGAACGTTAATTTCCTGGTTAAGGGAAATAACTTTCTTACTGTACAATTCTACAAAAGCTTGTAGCGTAAATCTGCATGATTAAGTGACTCCAGTTATAAGCAAACAATGAACCACGTCAAGTGTGATACAAGTAAGGTTTTATTAACTACATAAACACTTAAACTAGTCTAACATACTACATAAACACATAAACTGGTCTAACATCCTACATACACACATAAGCTGGTCTAACATACACATACACACACACACACATACAGTTGGTATAGGAAAGGGTTAAAGTTTAACTCAGCATAGAAAGAGGCATAAAGAATGGATTTTATGGAACACTTTGCATGTATATTCAACAGATCAAAGCCTTCAGGGATAAGTCATATTCTGAGTTCAAACACACCTTTGTAAAAAGGTGTAACTGATACTTAATGTATCAATTAATAAGACTAAGTTTGATACTTGCGAGTCTCGGCTGTCTGAAAGAGATTCCTGATGCAATCTTAAGGCCCAAGATCTTGCTGAAGTTGGTTGATGAGAAAGAACCAGTTTGCGTCAGAGTAACTTGAAGAATGGAAAGGACAAGGCCGAAGAGGCCTGGCACAATGCTTTGGTATCCTAAAGCATTTTCTCACATCTTCATCTGCATCTGACCGAACCACCGACTGGGCGGGTCACATGGTGTGTCAGCTTTAAGGTCAGAGAAGATCCCCGCCTCTCAAGATGGGCTTATCCAATGAGAAAGGCCGGAATCCCAAGTGGGCGTTTTGAGATCCTGTGGAGTTTATGACTCTTTGTGTGGAAACATGGTACTTTAGTATCTGGAACTTGAATCGAAAATACTAAAGGTTCTCAGGGCACTAATATATTGCCTATGTACCAACATATAATATACACTCTTGTTTAGATAATCAGAAGGCGAATTCATAGATACTAAACAAGGTATATGTAAGGTTATATGAATGAGTGGTTTATCGTAAGCATGGATAAAAATAGTCTATAATACAACAGATTAATACAAAACAGCAATAATATACACAATGGCCTGAAGAATATGTGTGTTCATTCAAAGAAAGGTTTTCCTATGAATTAATTAGTAGAAAAGTCTATTTCTACTGTGCATTTGTGCCTCTTGCTTCTGGAGAATGCAGCTGAGAGTCTGCTCGCATTCCACAAGGTTGTAAATGTATCGGGTTACCATGAAACCAGGGTCCTGTTCGGCGTCCTGGGGTGTTACAGAGTATTTGTGAAATCTAGCTAACAAAATATATATGGTGTGTTTGAGTGGTCCAGACGCAACAGATGTGAATAGAATACACATATGTATAAATATAAATAAAGCGCACACACACACACACACAAAGGATAAATATGTACAGGTGTGCTATAGATAAAATACTGTAGAATATGAATAGAATAAAAAATAAAGTTGTAGGGATGTACTAGGATGTAAAGTGATGAATAGTATAAGGTTATTGCACATATTTGTATTGCACAGTGGGAGAACATTTAACTGCTCATGAGGTAGACTGCCTATTGCCTATAGCCTATATATATATATATATATATATATATATATATATATATATATATATATATATATATATATATATATATATATATATATATATATATATATATATATATATATATATATATATATATATATATATATATATATATATATATATATATATATATATACACTGCCGTTCAAAAGTTTGGGATCAGTAAGATTTTTAATGTTTTTTAAATAGGATTTTATGCTCATCAAGCCTGCATTTATTTGATCAAAAATAAAGAAAAAAAATGTAATTTTGTGAAATAGCCTCTATTATTGCAATTTAACAAAACTGTTTTCTATTTTAATATACTTTAAAATGTAAATTATTCCTGTGAAGCAAAGCTGAATATTCAGCATCATTATTCCAGATTTTAGTGTCACATGATCCTTCACAAATCATTCTAATATGCTGATTTATATTAGATAATCAATGTTAATAGCAATATAATCAATGTTGGAAACAGTTGTGTTGCTTAATATTTTTTTAGACCTGTGATATTTTTTCAGGATTCTTTGATAAATAAAAAGTTAAAAAGAACAGTATGTATTCAAAATAAATATTGTGTGTTAAATATAGCCTACACAACTATTCCCCCCCCCAAAAAAAGGTTTGTGGTCAGTAATTTTTTTTTTTTGAAAGAAAAAATAATTTTATTCAGCAAGGATGTGTTAAATGGATAAAAAGTGATATTGTTAGAAAATATTTCTATTTTGAATAAATTATGTTATTTTTGATTTTTAATTTTGTTTATGAAACATATTAAGCAGCACAACAGTTTCAACACTGATAATAAATCAGAATAAGAATTATTTATAAAAGGATCATGTGACACTGAGGACTGGAGTAATGATGCTGAGAATTCAGTGCTGCGTCACATTAATAAATTATATTTTAAAGTATAATAAGATAGGAAACCAATATTACAAATTGCAATAATATTGAACAATATTACTCTTTTTTCTGTATTTTTGATCAAATAAATATCAAATAAACATTGATGAGCATAAGAGATTCCATTTAAAAAAACATTACAAATCTAAAAGATATACCTCTGTGTGTGTTTGTATATATATATATATATATATATATATATATATATATAATAGGTCTGTGTGTGTATCCCCTATTATTTAGCTTTTCTGAAGTTGGCAACCCTAAAGGTCAGCCTCTTCTTTGTGAAAACTCATACTGTGTTTATAGGTCTGGTTGCTTCCATCCCACATTCTTCAATAAGTGCAATCACTGCGAGCGGACACCACTGTCACAGCCTGGGAAATGAAGGGGTTATTTTCATACCTGCAGAAACTGTTGAACAATTCTCGGCATTACCTGTCCACTCCACACGGCCTAAAACGTGTATGCGAAAATGTGCTGCAGTAACGTTCAAGCAGCCAAAATAAAAGAGTGGAAGGATTGCATGCATTGCATCAGCCTTGTTTCACTCCACATTACTTACAAATGATACATTACAAAGCTACATTTTAAATTAGTGATAAGTATTTCAACATGGATGAGTTCAAGTTGCAAATCCTACGACTTTTGAACATACACTATTATACGCTGATGAAATATGAATTGCACATATTGGATATATTCTGTTTATCAAGATTGTCAGAGCTTACAGCATATGGTTAGATATTAATGAGCAATATTGTCATGGAGACATGACAGCAGCAGGGCTATTGAGAGCTTGTGTCCACAAACAAGATGATGGATGAGTTTCTGTATTCAGATATGCAGAAAATACTCTATCCACCATTCAATGTCATACTTCTATAACTGATTTACATTTGATGAGTGTCAAACCAGCTTAGTAAATACCAGGGCTCACAATCAATTACATTTTTTAATCAAATTAATTACCAATGAATTAATCAAATCAATCACACAGTATTTGCTTTGGGGAAAAAAATAATAGTAATACAAATAATTACAATAAACCATTCAATTATAATTTATAATAGCAGTGTAAAGCATTGGATAAAAAAAGTGAGCTTTGGAACTGTGGATCCCTTTCAGTCGGTCACTACGAGTCACGTTGTGACCGATGAATTGGGATATCACTTCGATAGACCAATCTACTTCGAGTGTAAACTAAACGAGCCAATGCACATTGGCATGCAATTATTGCATCCAGCTGCCGCTGATCACGGCGTGAGTATAATAAGGCAGCAGGTGCAATGCATACCAGCTTTTCACTTCGGAGCCGAGCGACAACATCGTTCTGCTCTATGTTTATTTTGAGAACTACGAGTTCAGCACGCTCTCGGAAGCTTTCTGTGCTGGCGGGACAGCGCTTCAGCGGTGGTCGTTCCAGTGTCGAGTGGGTTGCGCACCTCAGGCTGCACTACCCCCTGTCGTGTTGCAAAGCGGCCATCTCCCCTGTGTGCCTCAGCACTAAAAGAGCATTTCCTAAAAAAGAGTGAATTTCTCTAAAAGAGCTACACGGGTGCGTCTTTATAAATACGACGGATCGTCCTTAGAAGGATGCCGTTTCACCCATGCATTTCTGGGTGTGGTCGTTACCTGGCACTGGGTGATGGTCACGATCGCTGCCTCACTTGTCTGGGCATTAAGCACGCTGAGGTGGCCTTCGTGGATGAGCCATGTTCTCATTGCGGGAAGATGACCATCTCGGAGCTGCGAACCAGGCTCCGCTACTCGCAAGGGGGCGGAGTCCCGTTGCCGCTGCCACGATCAGGGGCTCGTTCTGGCGGAAGGCAGACGAGAACCACTTCCAGCAGTAGCGCGGGCAGTTTGAGGGTTACAGTGATGGCAAACCCCGTAGGGAACCAACTCTCTGGGGACCATCACTCCTCTTGCTCCTCCGATCCAGTGGAGTGACCCACGGAACGCGCTGGGCCCTCTTTAAAGAGCGTACCAGCGGTATCCAGTGGACCTCCCCCCGACCAGATGTCGATCTCAGCATCGGAAGGAGAGCTGTCCGATGAGGATTCGGCCACGCTGCTGCCCTCCAGGATGGTGGCAAAGCCTGAATCGGATCCGGAGATGACAGCTATGTTTTCCCGGGCCGCCGAAAGGGTCGGGCTCGAGTGGAAACCTCCACCGCGTCCCGAGCCCTCAAGGCTGGATGATTGGTTTCTCGGGGTGGTTCGCGCTGGTTCTCAGCGCCCCCCCCTGGTGCCTTTCATCCCGGAGGTGCATGACGAGCTCACCAAGTCGTGGACGGCACCTTTTACTGCCAGAAACTGGCCAGTGAGCTCCTCCTCCCTCACCACCCTCGACAGCGGTGCAGCGAAGGGGTATTCGGCGATCCCCCCGGTGGAGCGGGCGGTAGCGATGCAATTGTGTCCTAAATCCACCTCCTCCTGGCGGGGAGACCTGGTACTTCCTTCCCGGGCCTGTAGGCATTCGTCTGGTCTAACCGGCAGTGCCCATACGGCTTGCAGGGAAGCTGCTTCCGCCTTACACGCTATGGCGGTACTGGAGGTGCACCAGGCTAAGGCACTGAAGGACCTGCACGAGGGTGGTCACTATCTGGAAGTTCTGAAAGAGCTCCGAACCGCCACTGACCTCGCGCTCC
>NW_015506205.1:196031-196594 GCF_001515645.1 Sinocyclocheilus grahami | reverse complement strand
AGCAGCCTTCAGCAAGGCGGCGTCGTGGAGCGGGGCGTGGGCGGGCCGCCCCGCCTGTCCAGGCCCCCGGCAAACCTGCCGGCAAGCAGAGAAGCAAGCGGCCCTGAGACAGGCGACCCAGGGATGGAAGGATCTGCTCTTCGGGAGATGGTAACCGCACCACTCCCTCCCCCGGAGGAGGGCCGGCGGAGAATCTTTTGTTTCATTTTTTCCCACATTCTCGACAAAAGAGCAGTTTCCTTTATCTCTGGGTCCCAGGAGGGCATGGAGATTTGCGGACAGACTAACGCCGGACCTCACTCATGATGGTAACCGCACCACTCCCTCCCCCGGAGGAGGGCCGGCGGAGAATCTTTTGTTTCATTTTTTCCCACATTCTCGACAAAAGAGCAGTTTCCTTTATCTCTGGGTCCCAGGAGGGCATGGAGATTTGCGGACAGACTAACGCCGGACCTCACTCATCCTCCTTCGCCAGACGGCAGCAGCGGGTGGTTCGAGAGCGTCAACACAGGCCCTACTCACGCACCCTCTGCCAACCCGTGGAACCAGGTGAGCCTTGCACC
>NW_015506205.1:193846-194846 GCF_001515645.1 Sinocyclocheilus grahami | reverse complement strand
GCCCTGAGACAGGCGACCCAGGGATGGAAGGATCTGCTCTTCGGGAGATGGTAACCGCACCACTCCCTCCCCCGGAGGAGGGCCGGCGGAGAATCTTTTGTTTCATTTTTTCCCACATTCTCGACAAAAGAGCAGTTTCCTTTATCTCTGGGTCCCAGGAGGGCATGGAGATTTGCGGACAGACTAACGCCGGACCTCACTCATCCTCCTTCGCCAGACGGCAGCAGCGGGTGGTTCGAGAGCGTCAACACAGGCCCTACTCACGCACCCTCTGCCAACCCGTGGAACCAGGTGAGCCTTGCACCCCACACTCACCCCCTTCTCCGGCCCGCTCACAAGCCGCCCGAGCTGGGTCCCTGTATTCCACCTCGCTGCCCCACTGCGGGTACGGCTGTGGTCCTGCTGGTCCCGCTTGTACGGTTTCTGGGCGCTTGGTCAGCGCTACCCAGCCCGTCTCGCTGGCTTCTGCGAACCATCAGCCTCGGCTATGCGATGCAGTTCGCCTGGCGCCCTCCCAAGTTCAGCGGTATCCGCTTCACTACAGTGAAGGCGGCCGATGCCCCTGTTCCACAGGCAGAGATTGCAGTCCTACTGGCGAAGGATGCGATAAAGCCGGTCCCTCCAGCCGATATGAGGTTGGGGTGTTACAGCCCTTACTTCATTGTACCCAAGAAAGGCGGTGGGTTACAGCCAATCTTGGACCTGCGAGTTTTGAACCGGGCCCTTCATCGGCTACCATTCAAGATGTTGACGCAGAAACGCATCTTCGGGTGCGTCCGTCCCCGAGATTGGTTTGCAGCTATCGACCTGAAGGACGCGTACTTTCATGTGTCGATCCTTCCACGCCACAGACCATTTCTGCGGTTTGCGTTCGAAGGACGGGCACATCAGTACAAGGTCCTGCCTTCGGGCTGTCCCTGTCTCCCCGTGTTTTTACGAAGGTTGCGGAGGCAGCTCTTGTTCCCCTCAGAGAGCAGGGTGTTCGCGTTCTCAACTATCT
>NW_015506205.1:187231-188516 GCF_001515645.1 Sinocyclocheilus grahami | reverse complement strand
CCGACGGTACCCAAATTCTCGACAAAAGAGGGGTTTCCTTTATCTCTGGGTCCCAGGAGGGCATGGAGATTTGCGGACAGACTAACGCCGGACCTCACTCATCCTCCTTCGCCAGACGGCAGCAGTCGAGAGCGCGAGAGCGTCAACACAGGCCCTACTCACGCACCCTCTGCCAACCCGTGGAACCAGGTGAGCCTTGCACCCCACCCTTCTCCCCCTCTTCGGCCCGCTCACAAGCCGCCCGAGTTGGGTCCCTGTGTTCCACCTCGCTGCCCCACTGCGGGTACGGCTGTGGTTCTGCTGGTCCCGCTTGTACGGTTTCTGAGCGCTTGGTCAGCGCTACCCAGCCCGTCTCGCTGGATTCTGCGGACCATCAGCCTCGGCTATGTGATTCAGTTCACCGATGCCCCTGTTCTGCGGGCATAGATCGCAGTCCTACTGGCGAAGGATGCGATAGAGCCGGTCCCTCTGGCCGATATGAGATCAGGGTTTTACCCAAGAAAGGCGGTGGGTTACGGCCAATCTTGGATCTGCGAGTTTGAACCGGGCCCTTCATCGGCTACCATTCAAGATGTTGACGCAGAAACGCATCTTCGGGTGCGTCCGTCCCCGAGATTGGTTTGCAGCTATCGACCTGAAGGACGCGTACTTTCATGTGTCGATCCTTCCACGCCACAGACCATTTCTGCGGTTTGCGTTCGAAGGACGGGCACATCAGTACAAGGTCCTGCCTTCGGGCTGTCCCTGTCTCCCCGTGTTTTTACGAAGGTTGCGGAGGCAGCTCTTGTTCCCCTCAGAGAGCAGGGTGTTCGCGTTATCAACTATCGAGACGATTGGCTTATACTAGCACAGTCTCAGGATCAGTTGTGCGAGCACAGGGACCTGGCGCTTCGGCACCTCAGCCTGTTGGACCTTCGGGTCAACTGGGAAAAGAGCAAACCCTCCCCGACGCAGAGGATCTCTTTTCTCGGTATGGAGTTGGATTCGGTCGAACAGACAGCGCGCCTCACAGAGGAACATGCGCGGTCGGTGCTAGCCTGCTTGAATACATTCAAGGGCAGGACAGAGGTCCCACTGATGCTTTTTCAGAGGCTCCTGGGGCATTTGGCGGCCGCAGCGGCACTTACACCGCTTGGCCTGTTACATATGAGACTGCTCCAGCACTGGCTTTATGGCCGAGTCCCGAGGTGGGAGTGGAAGCGCGGCACTCACCTGGTCCAAGTTACACCGGCCTGTCGCCAAGCCTTCCCCCCGTGGTCAGATCTTGCGTTCCTCCGGGCAGGGG
>NW_015506205.1:173389-186275 GCF_001515645.1 Sinocyclocheilus grahami | reverse complement strand
TCAACTACCTCGACGACTGGCTCATACTGGCCCAGTCCCGAGCGCAGTTGTGCGAACACAGGGATATGGTGCTCAGTCACCTCAGCCGATTGGGGCTTCGGGTCAACTGGGAAAAGAGCAACCCCTCCCCGACGCAGAGGATCTCTTTTCTCGGTATGGAGTTGGATTCGGTCGAACAGACAGCGCGCCTCACAGAGGAACATGCGCGGTCGGTGCTAGCCTGCTTGAATACATTCAAGGGCAGGACAGAGGTCCCACTGATGCTTTTTCAGAGGCTCCTGGGGCATTTGGCGGCCGCAGCGGCACTTACACCGCTTGGCCTGTTACATATGAGACTGCTCCAGCACTGGCTTTATGGCCGAGTCCCGAGGTGGGAGTGGAAGCACGGCACTCACCGAGTCCAGACGTTTTGGAGCCGCTCAGGTAGACCTGTTTGCTTCTCCAGAAATCTCTCACTGCCAATTGTTTTACTCCCTGACCGAGGGAACACTCGGCACAGACAGACTGGCCGTGGGGCCTATGCAAGTATGCATTTCCCCCAGTGAGCCTTCTCGCACAGAGAAGTCCGTGAGGACGAGGAACAAGTCGTATTGCGCCGTATTGGCCCACTCGGACCTGGTTCCCCGAGCTAGTGCTCCTCGCGACAGCCCCTCCTTGGCCGATTCCTCTGAGGAAGGACCTACTGACTCAGAGATGGGGCACCGTTTGGCACCCGCGTCCATACCGTTGAATGACCCGGTGAATGGGAAGTAGGTAAGGTAAGTAGGTAAGCATGACCTCGTCATCAGGTTCCTTAGAGGGGCCAGGAGGTTGATTTCAACCCGGCCCCCCTCTATACTCTCTTGGGACATGTCTCTTGTGCTAAAATCACTACAGCAGGGCCCATTCGAGTCTTTGCATTTAGTTGAGCTAAAGTTTCTTTCATTGAAAACTCTGCTCCTGCTTGCACTGGCCTCCATCAAGAGGGTAGGAGACCTGCACGCATTTTCCATCGACGATTCATTCCTAGAGTTTGGGTCGGCTGACTCCTAGGTAATCCTGAGGCCCCGGCCCGGCTATGTGCCCAAGGTTCCCACTACACCCTTCAAAGACCAAGTGGGGAACCTGCAAGCACTGCCCCCGGAGGAGGCAGACCCAGCCCTGGCTTTGCTCTGTCCCGTCTGAGTATTAAGGTGCTACGTAGACCGGACACAAAGCTTCAGGACCTCAGACCAGCTCTTTGTCTGTTACGGAGGCCGGCAGAAGGGGAATGGCGTCTCTAAGCAGAGGATGGCCCACTGGATTGTGGATGCCATCACCCTGGCTTATCAGGCACAGGGTGTGCCCTGCCCATTCAGGCTGCGAGCTCACTCAACTAGAAGTGTTGCATCCTCCTGGGTGTTGGCTCATGGTGCCTCGCTGACAGATATTTGTAGGGCTGCGGGCTGGGCGACCCCCAACATGTTCGCTAGATTCTATAGCCTCCGTGTGGAGCCGGTATCCTCCTGTGTTCTCACCTCAAACGGGTAGTGGCGCTGAGAGGCCCCGGTTAGTGTCGGCTTGCTAAAACTGCTCCAGAGTGTCCTACAGTAGACCCTGTTGAGATTCTCCGTCACCCTCGGCAGCGGACACGGTAGAACATCCGGCGCTGGGCCTTCACGATGAATCCGCGAGAACCGTGGAACGCTAGGCTCCATATTGAGACCTAAGCGGTTCTCGTATGTGTATAGCCCAGGGTATAGCCATAGAGCCTGTGTTTCCCCGGCAGACTTCTGCCTTTCCAAGAGGGTTACAATCACCTCCATTTTTCCATATACACCTAAACGGATGCTATATGTGTATTTGCTTCCGAAACCTCCTTCGGGAAGGATGAGTCACTACGTGACTCGTAGTGACCGACTGAAAGGGAACGTCTCGGTTATGTATGGTAACCCTCGTTCCCTGAAGGAGGGAATGGAGACGTCACGTCCCGTCGCCACGGTTGCTGTACCACCGCTGAGCGGCCGGGTCGCCGGCTCGGCTCCTCAGCGAAAACCTGGTATGCATTGCACCTGCTGCCTTATTATACTCACGTTGTGATCAGCGGCACTCAGCGACACTCAAAGTAGATTGGTCTATCGAAGCGATATCCCAATTCGTCGGTCACGACGTGACGTCTCCGTTCCCTCCTTCAGAGAACGAGGGCTACCATACGGAACCGAGACGTTTTCGACAACAAACCCAATAACTTAAAATTATTCAAAATATGTATGTTTTTACCTCTTTGAAGAACCAAGGTCTTGGAAAATCTATATCAGGTATGTTAATTTTAAAATTGTGTTTTCTACACCTGGAAAAGCCACTTTCTTTTTTCTTATTTTTTTTAAATACTAAACTAAAAAATATTTTATTGGGAAGAAATTATGAGTAACCTTAACCTTAACTCTCATCCAGCAAATCACAAATAACTAGAAATGTCTTGAAAATCCATTGGTTAAAAAGAAACCTTGAATAAAAACAACTCTTAACGCTCTTAAAACTTCAGGGATCCTAAAATTTACAATAACTATGAGCGTCATAGTGCTTTGAATTTAGGTGGTACTTTGAAAAAAGGGTATATGAAATATAAAATAAATCCATTGTTACATCCAAATTAAGTGATTAATATGCTGAGCTTCCACTTCACAAGGAGTGAGAAAAAAGAATAAAAAGAAAGCATGTTTGGTTCATTCAATACATTGAGTTTTATGCTGTGGCTATCAAAGTTATATTTGTTCTCAAATGAGAAACTGTTCCAATAGGGAGCTGTAACTAGATATGGAGGTCTGTTCACAGCAGGCAAAAGGGCAATTATTTGGCATCCTAGATAAGGCTTGTGGCAGAACCCCAGCAAAATATATGAGTGGATATGTGTTAAAGCAGAGATGGAGGTAATGATGACTCTTGAGATGTGTGAGTAGTCCCCCTGCTCTCCTTCATCTGCCGTTCTTTCCTGCTACATAAAGATACCATGAAGGTAGCACAGAGATATGACAGAGTCATGCACTGACAGGAGAAAAAGAGAAGAAACAGGATCAGAGAGCTGCTTCTTTTCAATGCCTCTGTTTTATGTTTACTCGGTGAGTGGCAGGCCAAGTCAAATCCACACGAAAAGACCCAGGAAAGAGCCACAGCCTATCGCTAATTGGTACAGTGACTTGAAAGGTTTGTGAAGGAGAGCTCGATTTTAAAGAGAGAAACCGTTCGCCCAGAGCCTGTGGGGACAAACACTGCTGTGCCCTTGTCAACCAACCTGACAAACAAATTCAAGATAGATTTCCCTGCATCCAATTTGGTGCACAAAAAGAGTAGAAAGTTTGTTCAATTTGTTGTATTTTTATCCACGCTTCACTTCTCTGTAAAGGTTTTCATTAATTCACATCACTGTAAAGTGTCTAATAGAAGTAAAAGAAGTAACTGAACTAATTGTCCTATATTTGTTGAAACATTTCACAACTGATCTGAGTGATTTAATCAATTGCCTATTAGGGACAATTTCCACCATTTAATCCTTTTCACACCATTGGTGTATTGTCATGGTCTGTGTTAAGAATTAAATGGTGGGGTGCCTCCACTATCCTGCGTTGTTTTTGCACATTGCACTTGTTTCTGTTTCAGGTTGATTTGAGTAGTTTGTTTTGTAAGACTATTTAGGCAAATAGACGGTGGGAAAAAAAACACATTTTATTTTCTAATTTCGGTTCTATTAGAAATTTAAAATAGCCTCATGTGTCTAAAACTTTTGTAATGGGATGCATATTTATATGCTTGATTTTAAAGTAGATCTGCTTTTGATTCAAACACACAGATACAGGACTCAGTTTTTTTTAGCACGGTTTCAGTAATCTAACCAGCTTGACAGAAGTGCTTCAAGCATGTCTAGACAGACAGAATATTGTGATTTATCAAAGTATGCTATTATGTCACTCACAGACAGTTCTTGTAAGTGTTGTACTAAAAAAAGGTCAATTAGTTTAATGCTAAAAAGAAGAGTAACACACTGTTGTGGCTGAGTGGTAATTGGATGTTTTAGTTTAATCAAAAGCATTCGAGAACCACTGCACTGGCAAAACAGCCCCATAAATATGCTTTTGTCATCTTCTTTAACCTATGAACACAATCATTTGTATATTGTACACCTTTAATGATACATATGCACTTTGTAAATTAAAAAGTTGTCCATAGGTTGTTTTGTGAAATTGAATTACACATGATTTTCATGAACATATTAGCACCAATGTAATGTGTTACACTGGGCCCTAATGAGGGGTTGTTTGCTGTATACACTGTATCACACCATGGTTATAATTTACAGATTTTTTTTAAAGCTCCATGTCAGGACTTGTTACCCTTTAAAAGCATTTATGTGTGAGAGGTATTTTGTAGGAGAAACAAACAGACAGACAATTAAATTCTGCACAAAATGCTCACACACACACATTTCAAAATCTTCAGCATATTCAACTGTCTACATAGTCACTCTAACATCTGTACCTGTAGAATTGTTTACTCTGATAATTAACTTACAACTGTCTGTAACTTGGTTCTACTTTCCTTGTTGCCTGGAAACTTGACAGTGTCAGAACTCAGTAGATCCATAGCTGTGAGTAAACTCAGGCTAGATCAGCGACTGAAAGCAGAGATAGTGCTGTAGGTCTGGGAATTGTTCCACAGTGGCAAGGTCTGTCATGCAAAGAGAATTTGAAATAAAAGTGATGAGTTGTAACCTATGGCTGGAGACCAACTTGTCTCTCTCCATCATACATTTCAGTTTTTTTTTTCTTATTATCTCAAAACCACAAGCAGAGCCACTGGCAAATCCACAAATTCAATTCAACTTCAATTTCTTGTAGTTTTGCATTGTACTTTGTATAAAGTGAAGAGAGCTAGGTAGTTTATAAAATGTGCGTGATACCATAAACTTTCTACTTGCAACCTGTGACGAGACTGAAACAAGTAACTTTTTGCTTTCATTTGCATGTCATGCATGTTACATGATACATAACAGGGACAGAGAACAGCTTGGTTTTAAAACACATTACAGTTCTGGCTTCCACCTCCGCTTGCTTTGGCATCTTTGACTCTATGCAGAGCTGGATGGGAAAAAGTGAAAGCCACAGCAAAAATCCATGTGGGCTTTTACACAGTCCCTAAATTTGGCACATATCATTCATTTTTTAACTACTGTCCATTTAAAGTCCAACAACATTGCTGTTTATAACGAAGTGGCAGGCCCCTCCATCTTTCCTTTTAATTATTTTTTTCCCTTTCACTCTCAAATAAAGTGCTCTTCTGAGAGCACCATGCCATGAGCATTTTACGTTGCATTAGGAATGTGGTGGAAACTTAGGAAGCTTTTGGTATTTTTTATATATTAGCAAGGCAGCAAAGCCAAAATGGCAGGCAGAGAGAAAAATGGGATGAATGTATGAAAGGTGGCAGAGGCATTTTCCAGTTGGGTGACAGTGAAAAGAGCACCTTGTAAAACCAAGCTGTGCCATGGATCACAGAAGCAGGCAAGAGACTCCCACACCAGCCCCCTAAAAGCTTTCTGAAATAGATTTTCCTCCTCAAAGTGACACGCTAACCTCATTTGGCTTGCTAGCAGACTGACGTGTGGGCAAGGTGATAGTGGTGAGTGCTTTGAGACAGGGCTGATGTGTGATGCCACTTTGTGTGTTATGTAGAGCTGTACAAAAAACACAGTGATTTTGATGGATCGTCCATGCAGAAGCTTACCATTTGTTAAAGCAAGTATTAAACAAGATATAGTTTAAATGGTTTATTTACCTCTTGAGAGGTGAAATGACTCAAAAGTGACTCCCACCAGTCCCACAGTACAGCTGTTTGAGTCAGATGTGTAATTGTCTGTTTAAAGAATCCACTGACTATAAATTAAATCAAGAAACTCAGCAGCTATTACTTTACAAGAGCATCACAAGCAATTGAGAAACCTTGCAACAGCTGCCTTGTAAGACAAATATAATGATTTGTCTATGCCATAATTAGACCAAGAGCACTATGTATAATTGTGATACTGCTGCATACATCAATAACCTAAAATGTAACCTACATTACATAGACATAGTATTGCAAGTTACTTTGTTTTGCTCTGTTAACGCAAATTAAATCAGCAGATTGGAACAAATAACATGACTTGTTAATACAGTCACTGAGGATATAGACAAAAAATGTCTACTCTTGCATTTCTATCTCTGAAATTCCATTGAACAGATCCTTTTATTTTCACTGAATGTTGATGGAGTGCACAGCGCTGTTGTCTTGTGCTAGAAGCTGCGTATATAAACATTCACACGGATTTCTCATTACCTGAAGAGGCTTGATCTTCCCTGAAAAGTGGAATAAAACAGAAAACACAGAAGACAGACATAGTGATTTTGTATGGGTAACAACTTGAAGGTTGAAGGTTCAAATTGCAGTTTCAGTGCAGCTTCAAAGGGCTGTACACAATCCCAGCCGAGGAATAACAGTCGTATCTAGCGAAACAGTCATTTTCTAAAAAAAATAAAATAAATAAATATATATATATACTTTTTAACCACAAATGCTCATCTTGCTCTATGATGTGTGTCCATGACTTCATGCATTACGTAATCACGTTGGAAAAGTCACACATGGTTAGTTCTTTGTCTGCGTACTTTGGTTCAAATGGGTAGGGGAGGGCAAAAAAACATGACTATGTAATGCGTGAAGTCATGCTAGTGCAAGACGAGCATTTGTAGTTAAAAAATATTATTATTATTTTATTTTTAGAAAAAAGACCGATTGTTTTGCTACATAAGACCTTTATTCCTCAGCTGGGATCATGTAAAGCCCTCTGAAGCAAAAATCCTGGTAAATTATCAGGAAAATTTATTCTAGAAGTGAACTAATCCTTTAAATCACAATTTGGTTTTTAATTTAACATGCAAAAATATCTCCAACAATATCATAAGACAATTTATGAGATTATTAGTACACTTTTCCTCAAAACTCACTTTAAACCACCATCGAGTGTTTGTAATAACTTCCTTTTGTGATCTCATGTGGAATTTGGTCGTTTACTGTTGTAAAAATATGCCATTTATAGCCTTTTATATCGAGGCACAAATTAGCATTTCAGATGTACACATTCATTATTGTTATGAAAATACCCCAAATCTCAAGAAAATCACACACAAACCATATACTATCGTAGTTGTGTGTTTATTATTTGGATATTTCGTGGGTACACGAAAAGGTTCAAAAGGTTCTTCACAGCGATGCCATAGAAGAACCATTTTTGGTTCCACAAAGAACCATTCAGTCAAAGGTTCTTTAAAGAACCATCTCTTTCTTACCTTTTTGTAATATGAAGAACCTTTTTTCACCACTAAGAACCTTTTGTGAAACAGAAAGGTTCTTCAGATGTTAAAGGTTCTTTATGGAACCATTTAGACAAAAAGGTTCTTCTATGGCATCGTGAAGCACCTTTATTTTTAAGAGTGTACAGAGGTTTCTCTCTGTGTTGCTGTGGTCAGATATCAACGCGGAAGAGTGAATGAAACTCGTGACAGGATGAGACGGGGAGGGATATGATGCACAGTTATGATCGACAAGCGACGGACGAATCAGGTCTCTGTCTGTCAGAGTGCGAGTACGGAAGAGTAAACACACCGAGACAGCCCAGGGAGCGGCTAATTATCATCAGATCATGTACATCGGTGGAAAATGAATAGAAATTATGATTCTGTCTGAAGAAATATGAAGTAAACATGAGTAAATATATATCTATATATCTCCATGTATATGCATCTTTGGATTATAAACCCTTATTAACCCTGTTCAGTGAATCTATGTGAACACAAATAAACCGCTGCTGACTTGACTGAATATGAATACGTGGTGAATTTCTATTCTAAAAATGACTCATACAGATTTATTATTTTGCACGCCTGACATAAATTACTAAATTACTGTCACTGCAACAATGCTTTATCAAAACAGTGGACAAATATCAAAGCTAGAGTCTTTAATCTTTCTAGTGATGCTGTCGAGATCAAGTAAGAGTGTGATGTTTAACGTGCTGTTAAAGTGAAACAACAATAATCTGGGTCCGTCGCCGATCTTTGACTGTTAAGGGGTTAATAATAAAACTCAGAGTTTTGAAGGCATGACAGAGGCCAAAAGCGGACAGTCTTCATCTCAAAAGCCTAAAAAACCAACCAAAATCACATTTTGCACTTCATTCCCTTTGGACCTTCATGTTCACATAAATATATTACTGACATATTTTCACACCCGTTAAAAGATCAAAACAGACATTTCTCTCTACACAAACCCCTGTGGTTGGACAACACGTCTGTCATTTCAGGTTTTATAAAAAGTCTCTGCATCGGCGCCCTGCAGTCATCGAATGGCCGTCACATCTAGTTTCACAGTCACTGGCCAAACAACCAGCACATGGTCAAAAGTCAGAAATAGTTCAGATGAAAGAAGTTTGAGAAAACAATAGCTTCTCATGTAAAACTCAGTTGGGGAACATGCACGAGAAATGATTTCATTTCTCCAGCAACTAAATCCCTTGAAACAATTGAGAGGTGTTGCTGGAATGGCATCTCCTCCTGTGTAAAGTGGTTATAAAAAGCAGGCCATTTGGAAGAAAATCACACATCTTCTGCCCTATAGGGTCAAGGTGATTCAGGTATGACTCAAATAGTGACAAACATCAGTGAAACATTCATTCCAGCCGAGAATGATGGAAGTGAGAACATTATCCATGACCTGAGCTTCATGCTTCTACATACAGATTCCTTTGGATAAAGCTAAGATGCTCATAAATTCACAGCTAATTTACAACAACAGGACGTCTCAGTATGTCCTTTATGTAATTTGTATATGAAAGAAAAATCTAATTAGCACAATATGAGATGAAAGATGGGAGCCCACTGTAGCATAGAGCCACTTACTACTTGGCAAAAACCATTAATCTGCCTGTTATGATAGCAGCGATTACTGCCATGGTGCTTGCGGTGCATATTACAATGTGTACGTGTTTGTAACTTTACATGTATAAATTCAATAACTCTTATTTGATTCAGTAGTCTGGTTAAGCTGTAAAACATGTATTTCACCACAAAGAATGGGAGGACTGTTAATGTAGGTGACATGTAGAGCTCTCATGATTTATATTACCTGTGCCTAAATTGTGGATGATAAAAAATAGTTTACACTTACAGTCCTTTTACGTTCAGACCCTAAAGACCTTTAACCTCTGGGAGATATTTTTCATCCCATCACAATCCTTCAGGCTAGAACTGTACAATAACTGCTGCTGTAGTGAGGATTTAATCTTTAACCTTGGAGCACAGAAACTGCATTCTAAAGGGAAATATGGCTAATCAAGCTGTTAGGACCTATGGGTTGTGATTGTATGCAAATTATTTCTGTCTCAGGTGAATTAAGGACAGCTCAGATAAGCTTCTCTAATCATTACAGCAGATCATACAATCAGCGAGTGCACAATAGCCTAAAATACCCACACCCCACCGAAGCCACCAGACGTGGCGGAGAGTCCTGAATGAGAGGCGTAGCAGAGATATGCCTGCAGGACTCTGTGCACTCAGTCAATAAATTACTTTCACTTCTTTTGAAATTAAAATGACAAATATAAGTCTCGACTTGTGCAATTGTCATCCTCTGCACTCTTTCAGTTAAAAAAATCGCTCATTCAGGAAAGCCTGGTGGCACAAATTTCAAGCACTGCCGTCTTGCTGCAGACAACGACACAAATGTATACCCAGCATGATTGACTCCAGCTCAGTGATTAAACCAGTTCAGAGATTATTTATTCCACCAAACCTTCTGTTTTTCACAGAGGCGCATTGGCATTCAGCATGCATATTTATAGATTATACACCAAAGTGCATGTTAATTAGGTTGCCATAATCAGAACTATCCAGTGAGTGTGTTTTACTAAATTGAACATCTGATTCTGGTACAGTGGTATAATAGTTAGCGTTTAATGATAAGGGAAGGAGTGAGAGTAAAACTTTCTTAAGTTGAATTTCTCAAGCAAAGATGTCTGGCACAGCCCTAACGTAACTATGCAATAACATTGCTAAATCTGAACAAACTATTTAGATTTAATTAGGGCAATGCACTCCTGACATTCAATACAGGGTGGAAATAACATAGAACTTGCATTCCACATTATTAACAGCAAGCTGCAGCGAGGACACTGCTCAGACAATGTTCTCTCTTTGCGGATTCAAACTATTACCCTGGCTATCAGAAAGGAAAATGTGTTTGGTTACAAGGATGGTGAAATCCTTAATTGTTAATTTCAGGATTAATCAAGAATACTGACAAAATGTGACAATTTGAAGTGCAAAATGTGAAAGCAGATGATTTACCACACCAGTGTTGGTCATTATATAACTATTTTAACTCACACCAGTTCTGACCTTCATCAGTAGTGGCGAACCCTCAACTCCCACAGAGCAACAAACTGTCAGAGTCCTCCTTGGAAACTGTAACAATATTGTCGAGGTTTTGAATCCATCTGTTGTCAATGTGAGGGTATAAATCAATAGTTCCCTTTCATGGGAACTTCGAACTGCGTCTTCTAGGGGTCGCTATGGGGAACGCCTCGTCGTGACCCGTGTCTGAAGCATACATTGAAAAAACACCAACTCGTTGGCCGGCGACAGCCATGACGTTACTACCGGTGCGACTATAGTATAAATAGGCGCCGGGAGCACACATCATTCTCTTCTTCGTCTTCATTGACTGTTCTATTTGAAGCATGCATTTCCAAGGAAAAAAGTAAGAGCTGTCTCTATTCATTATGGCAAGCCCTAGCAGAGCATTTAGAAGGTGTGTGCATCTGTGTCATTGCTATTTGACACCAGATGACACACACAATCTATGTGTTGTTTGTGGTGAAGAGCACGCACGCAATGTCCTTGAGGGGGCAATCTGCGTGCATTATACTGCCCTGTGTATGATGAGCTCTTAGAGGTTATGGATCGCGCCATGGCGAGGCTTGACTTGCCATGGAAGCGGACTAAAGAAGTGAAGTCGCGAGGAACGTTATCTTTTTGGCCATAACCCTCCAGCTCAGGTGAGCCTTCCTTTCCTTCCTGATCTCCATACTGAGATCGAGAAGGAACGGAAGAGGCCGTTTTCCTCATGCATCCATCGGTTTCAGCATACCAGTTATGCGAACATTGAGGCGATGCGTGAAAACGGCTATGAGAGAACGCCCCCTGTAGAAGAGACGCTAGCTAGCTATCTCTCTATTGGGTGAGACATCGTCTCTCTAAACTCCCTCTTTGCCATCCGTGCCCCTTCAAGCTATCTAAATTGAATGGCAGGGCATACGCAGCAGCAGGTCAGGCTGTTGCTTCGCTGCACACTATGGCGGTGCTCCAGGCATACCAGGCTGACCTGCTGAAAGACCTGGATAAAGGCGAGGGCCTTTCTTCTGATGAGATGGCTGAGTTGCGCCGCACCACGGATCTTGGTCTCCGTGCTATTAAGCAGGCTGCCTCTGCCATGGGCAGATCCATGGCGGCGATGGTAGTGACAGACAGGCATCTGTGGATAAACCTGGCAGACATCGGGAAGAAAGAAAGGGGTTTTCTTCTCGATGCCCCGGTTTCGCCGTCTGAACTTTTTTGTACATCCATTGAGACGGTGGTCGAAAAGTTCAGGGAGGCGAAGGCGCGCTCAGCGACCTTCAAAACCTTCATTCCACGAAGGTCCAGGTCTGAGCCCGAACAACCCAGGGGTCCTGGCCTGTCTCGGTTTGAGGATCAGACCTGCATAACAGTCTCCTACTGGACCTGTGATGTTTTTGGTTGCTTCTATGGCTAAATCATAGTAACCACCTTACTGATGGTCCGGTCTAGAGGCTTCTCCGGACAGAGTTCCGACGCGGGAACCAAGGTGGGTGAGTACGATCCATGTCTAATATATGTACAGTGGGGCAAAAAAGTATTTAGTCAGCCACCAATTGTGCAAGTTCTCCCACTTAAAAAGATGAGAGAGGCCTGTAATTTTCATCATAGGTATACCTCAACTATGAGAGACAAAATGAGAAAAAAAATTCAGAAAATCACATTGTAGGATTTTTAAAGAATGAATTGGTAAATTCCTCGGTAAAATAAGTATTTGGTCACCTACAAACAAGCAAGATTTCTGGCTCTCACAGACCTGTACCTTCTTCTTTAAGAGGCTCCTCTGTCCTCCACTCGTTACCTGTATTAATGGCATCTGTTTGAACTCGTTATCAGTATAAAAGACACCTGTCCACAACCTCAAACAGTCACACTCCAAACTCCACCATGGCCAAGACCAAAGAGCTGTCAAAGGACACCAGAAACAAAATTGTAGACCTGCACCAGGCTGGGAAGACTGAATCTGCAATAGGTAAGCAGCTTGGTGCGAAAAAATCAACTGTGGGAGCAATTATTAAAAAATGGAAGACATACAAGACCACTGATAATCCCCCCCGATCTGGGGCTCCACGCAAGATCTCACCCATAACCATAACCAAACAATTACAGTTATCAGTGCAACACAGATTAACCATCTTTATAGTTCTTCAGTAATATACATATATATATGTAATATATATAGTCCTATGTATGCACGCAGCTGCAAGTCTTTTTATCAATGTGCACAAGGAAGAACTATAAAGATGGTTAATCTGTGTTGCACTGATAACTGTAATTGTTTGGTTATGGTTTTAATTGAAAGAAATGGGCTTCAGTGTTTACAAAGGCTCTCTTTACATGTCTGCAGTGCTGTTGTCTGACACTTTGTGGTTTTGCAATTTGTTAGTCTTTTGAATATTTAGAGAAGTCTAAGTTCTATTTGGGTTTTGCACTAATTCCTTGTGTGT